>NC_090892.1:3238000-3270500 GCF_036669925.1 Montipora capricornis
AAAGAGTTGGGCATGTATTTTCCGGTGTTGGGGTCTGTCTTCTGTGGTGTGTCATTGTTGGGAGGGTAAATGCTCAGAGAGATTAGCTACACCAAGCTACTCTAAAATCCGAGGGTAAATAAAGATATACGATATGATGATATATGGGTTCACTCTGCGTCCAGTAGTTTCACACGCAGATCTCTCCGAAGCAAAAAGGGAGCGCGTGTGAATAGTCTAACAGCTCCGGCCTCACGAAAATTAATTAAAAATAATAACTAATTCTTTAATCACCAATCAATTATCATAAGATGATACTCCTACAGTTTTTACAGAAGACTCTTTCTGCATGTACCGGAAACCACTGTACTTTTGGTCACTAGGGACTAGTCTTTTATTTGGAGTTGTTTTGTTTTCTGTCTTTTGTTTCTTTTGTTTTACGTAATCTGTGCTCCGGTACTTGCAGAAGGAACCAGACTCTCATGTTAAATAATATGTAAATCGTATTTGGTGTCGCGCAAATTGTCTCGCAAAAGTTGTTACCTTGCGAATGCTCAAGTGCTGTTACCTGTGTAAGGTAGAACTTACTTTAACCTCTCACAAGAAATTGAGTCAAAAAAGGGAAAGAAGAAGAAAAAAAACAGAGAATTGTTCGCCGACACAGGATATATATCACATCAGGAAATGTTTCTTGCAACTTTTGGGACTAAAAATTGGCGGGAAGTTGCTCGAAAAACCAACTAGTACAGCAGCTGAGGGCTCGTTGCAAATAATTGAAAAAAAATCAGCCCAGTTGATGAAGTAAGATAAGAGGGAGTTCTGGGCAAAACCAAAAGGCTATCATATGTAGCCGTGAAGGTATCGTTTAGGGATGCACGCGAAGAAATATGTAACAATTATTAAGTGAATATCACTGATACGAAGAGACGAACCTAGGCAAAGTCGAGTTTTTTATTCACCGATGTTCGCCAAGCCTGAGGTGAACCAATCAGCGCAGAGAATTTTCAAGAATTATCTAGTATGTAATTATACTAAAAATATATATATATATTTAATATGTTTTAAATATGGTCTCATTTAGGGGTAAAAAAAATCTGGGCCACACCCAGACTGGTCTCCTTTTGGGGTTTAATTGAAAAATTTCCGACGAGCATCCTCGCCTCTTCATAATGAAAGCCCCCCCCCCCCCCCCCATCCCCACCCTGGCTTTTTAACCTGGCCTTTTATGCCGACTCTATCTTTAACAACTTGATCTTGTATGCGAACACCTTTAATGTGGTCACGCAAGTCTAAACATCTGCATGTTGCTCCGAAGCTGAACAGTTTTCCACTCTCCTAAAATGATTCCGCTGGAACAGTTGACATCAATAGTGAGTAGACATCCTGTCCAGGAAATGCTTAAAGAGAAAGTATACGATACTTAGGATGAACAAAGTGAAACAAAGAACTCTACGAGAGCAGCACCTCTCGCATCCTACTTTTTTATATTTTGGAGCAGCTCTTCTGTTGTTCTTTTATATTAATCCTAACTATTACAAAATTCTCGAATTTATTTGGTTATCAACAGCCCTGACACCTTGCAATTGGACAGTTGTGCGCGTCATCAAGCGCTCCCTAGTTGTACTTGAATCAACAACAACAATTCTTTATTAGATCTAAAAAAATTCTAAGTTACAGACTTTTGTCCGCAGTTAGCGAGACTATTCGAGGCGGGCAAAAGAGGAAACAAGAAAATTTAATAGTGGCTGCAAATAACGGCCGGTCAACGGACAATGTCCGGTCAAAAATAAGTTTTGTCTGGTCAAATCCTTAGATGGCCTGACAATTCGTCCGGTCGTTTACGCTGGTAGGGAAAAAATTTAGGGTTTCAATTTTTAAATATTTAAAGGTTCAATGTTATTGGTGTTTGTGAAAAAGGAGGGGAAAAGACGGATATACTTAACTACCAGACCAAGACCTTTTAATAAATGGATTCGTAGTAGTCGTTGCACATTTTCGCTTTGTCATTTACCAAGTCGTCACCGCAAATTAGCGGGTCTTACAGACAGGGTTCTATCTAGGGTATTTGAGGGGTAGAAGCTTCCCCCCCAAAAATATTGTTATCATTACAGTATATAAGTAACTATACCGGAAAAATCATCCAGACGCAACGAGATCAGTGCACATGAACTTGGCAAAGGTAGCCACGATTGTAAATGTATTACCGATGACAACAGCCATTGTTGAGAGTTCCTTCAGCGCCATGAAACTAATTAAAACAAGACTCCGCAGTAGGCTCGGTGCGGATGCACTTAAACACACATCGAAGGTCCTGACCAGTTGTCAGATTACGTCCTGGAGTCAGTGGTTGATCATTACAAAAGTGTAAAGAAGCGCAAACTGGCTTTGTAATTCAATTCAATTTCAATTCAACTTTTTAAAGAAGGAAAGTACATTTAGATCCTGAATTGATCAGGGAGATTTTCCAAAGATCAATTGCCATGATTTGTTTACCAGTATTTTTCACACTCGATTAGACGCATTGTCAGTTAACAGTCGCATCTACCGCGGTCAGTTTTTATTTACAGGTTTACAGTTATCTAGAATTTTGCAGTAGTTACGAGCATTGGTAAGAAATGGGAAAGTGCCGTTGTTGAGTTTATTTATTTTATTCACGTACTAACAAGTCAACGAGTATCTACAAATATTTGTGGAATTAGACGTGTCGGGTAACTCTTCTTTTCACGTTAGCAAATATCGGAGCTCAGTTTAACATTGTCAGAACGTGATCACGACTAAAAAATAAAATAAAATGCTACTGTAACATTTCAAAATCGTGTCTCAAAATGCACCAGATTGCATCTCAGCGCATATTCATTTCAAAAAATTTCCTAGGGAGGATGCCCCCGGACCCCCCTAGCAAGCTCGTGGCCTTCGGCCACTCGGGACTTCTCCCCCAAACGATAAATCCTAGATAGAACCCTGACAGATGTCAGTTAGCTTGTACTGTGATGAAAATCGACTAGATTGCAAGCCTCAGTCAATTTCATCAACTTCATAACTAACCGTATATAAGACGTAGAACTGAAGCAACAGTAGTACGCACAAATGTGATACTGATTTTGCTGTACCATGCGTTCCATTTTTCCTGCATTGAGATTGATGCTCATGTACAATAAATGCTTTGAAAATTCACTTGTTTCACATTTAAACATCATGTGAAGGGAGGAGGGGGCACTTTATAGCGATAAGACGTACTCAATGTTTGTCCGACCAAAAATGGGATACGTCCGAGCAAAAACTTAGGTTTGACCGGACAATTTGACCAGCGCCGGCCGGGAAGCAATCTAGTTTGTCGTGTAGTAAATTTATATCCAGAGTGCGACCGGGATGCGGACTGTACTCGATACTAGGAGAAACTACAATGTTATGATTTTGAAAATTGTAATCGTATATCAGAAATTCTTAAATAATCGGCCTCGTTTTTCAGGATTTCAAGGAGATTATTCTTTAGTTTGCGTTTAAATTGATTTTTATTTAGTGTTTTGATAGAGAGTGGAATGCAGTTCCAAATTAAGGCACCTGAGATAGAGAAGGCTCTTTTCATATTTTCAGTTCTAGCTTGCTCAACATAATAATTTTAACAATTAGACCCGTAGCCCGCAAGGGCTACGGGTCAATAGCCCATGAGGCGAAGCCGAAAAAGCAATAACAAAGTTAGCAAATGCAAGTTTAAGAAATAATTATTTGGGAATAAAACGAAAGAAAGCGTCACGCTTTTCGCTACTCGATGACTATTACTAATAGTCCGCTAGTAGCGTAGCCAATTAAAATGCAGGATTTGCATTAGTCCACTAGTTGGGTGATACTAATTCTCGTTAGTAACAGAACCAGTCCGGTAACTATGGACAAAAGACGGTTTCTTGAACATATTCTTAATGTTACTGGGAGCAAGATTATTATGAACGTCATACATTTTGTTTCTAAGAATAATGGACAGCATGAGCTCTTGGATTACTGAAGAAAGTTACCCTATTAATTAAAGGAATCATTAAATGCAAAATGTTATCTTTTTCCAGAGCTTTTAAAGAGGTACTATGATCAAAATACCACTTCCTTTTATTCTTCAGATTTTGAAAGTGTGTTTACTTAACACCTGACTGGCAAAATTTTGAGAAATTGTTTTATCCAAAGGCTGTTTACTTATCTTACTTAAGTTTTGGAATACACGGTCCGCCATTACTCATGTTTAAAACTGACCGACTGGACCTCAGAGGGTTGGATCTAGGGAAAAGTGACGTCATTCACTCAATAACTTCAATTTCACCGTGTAAATGCAGTTTGTTATGTACTATATGCAAAACGAGAGTTTAAAAATCTGAAAGCCCGAAACTCCCGTGCAGCATATTAATTCAGTCGCATTCAAACGCATTGTATTCTTAATCTAGTGAGTCATTGACGTCATTTTCTCCTCAACCAGCTATCTCAAGATTTTAAAGTTAGTAATGGCGGACCATTAAATAGGAAAATTCCAGTAAAATATACAAGTGTCTTTTTTTAAATTAAGGCTTAAAACTTGGGTCACTTGTTGTTTAGTTAACATAGTTTTGAAATCCAAAGAAAAAAGATTTAATTTTTTGATCACAGCACCAGTTTAAAAAAACTAAGAAAAGTTGAGCTGGTTAGGCTATAAAAATTTTAACACCATAATCTTCTCGCATTTTGTCATAGTTACGATTAATTGATAATAGGACTTTGTGTCGTACAGATTTCAAATACTGGTAGGCCTCGCGCAAATCACTCGACCGATTACTCTCTGAATAGTACTCTATTCAGTCCAATTACCATTAATAATACTAATAACAATGATAATGATGATGATGATGATGATGATGATGATGATGATGATAATAAAATACGTTTGATATTTACCCAGGAAGATCAGCAAGGATACTGAGAATAAAATTAACAATAATAATAACAATTTGATCTGTAATGAGGCGGACAATTTGGAGATAGTGGCAAGACACCCAAGGCAACAGGACGTGGCTCACTGTCATTGGAAATTCCCTAATAATATTACAGTTAGGTACCGTGAAAGAGTACCAATAAAAATATAGTTGACGAGAAAGAGGTCAATAGGTTCAAAATAAGGAATGATGAAAACTGTTCCCAACATTCAAATTTCTGATTCATTAGCACACATCTTTTAAAGTGCACCTAACCCCAAAATAATTTTTGCTCTAAAATGAATCTTTGCACCTGTTCAAAACGCATTTCGGCCATTTTTTTCCTTTTTCTAACAACTCCTGCCAATTTATAGGCGTTGAAAGTTGCAAAAATCCAAGCATCATTCTTTTGTTCACAACCGAGTCAAAAGGGGAGTAGGTCTATTCCTGATTTGACGTCACAAACTGATTTACATTGCATTAACTCTTTGGAAAAATGCATGCAAAGTAGATTGTGACGTCAAATCAGGAATACCTACATGTAGACCCACTCCCCTTCTGACTCG
Organism: Montipora capricornis; assembly: GCF_036669925.1. NCBI lineage: Eukaryota > Metazoa > Cnidaria > Anthozoa > Scleractinia > Acroporidae > Montipora > Montipora capricornis. Next base: position 3,243,474 of record NC_090892.1, read on the forward strand.
GTCGTGAAAAAAAGATGCTTCGTTTTTCGCAACTTTTGAAGCCTATAAAATGACAGGATTTGTTAGTATAATGAAAAGATGGCCACAATGCGTTTCGAACAGGTGCAAAGATTCATTTTAGCGAAAAAAATATCTTGGGGTTAGGTGCACTTTAAGGATGTGCAATATATATACTAATGCTTGATAGCCCTGACCTCTTCACAGGGAAAAGACAAATTTGCCTAAACACAAAACAGATGAAGACAGATCACTTTGTGACTACATGTAGTCAAGTACTTTTTTCCAAAGCATTTAACAATAAACACACTCATGTAGATGGTCGAAATGAAGAGGAATGTAGTCATTCCCAGAGGTATTGTAAATACCTTTAAACATCTGGATGCCTTCGTCTCGCATTCATAAAAAAGTTTGCCACAGTTCCCCTTTCAAGGCCCAGTTCTTCAGCAAGTGCATTCTGCATTTCCTTTGAGGGCTTCTTAGTTTCCTTGAAAATAGCAAACAGTGCTCTCTTTTGAGAAGCTGTGAAATGAAGCCTTGACTTTTTCGATCCATGGCCATTAAGGTCTGGTCTTCTTGCTTTTGCATCAAGCTCCAAAGCAGCTTTGCAACATCAAGAAAGAGAAAGAAAATTAATATCAATCAAGAAACTGAGGAAAGAAATGCCAGGTCATCGTTTGGATTTTAGATCACCATCCAGGGAGCATGATATCATTGCCAAGAGAAATATTCATTTTTGAGAAAGGGATCACAAAAATTATTATTCACCAAAGCATTCCAGTTTACAATAACAAACTTACTGTCTCATGAGATTGAAGTTTGTTGGTTGCTACCAGAGACCAGGGACTGACTGATTGAGGATTTTTCTTAGAAGGGAGTGCACCCCTAAAAAAGACTTAACTGACAGGTGTTGGGTATTATTTATTTTTTTACAGAATACTACTTATTTTAGAAAGCAACAGGTCATATCAGGTGGGGGAAGGGAGGGGGTAAGCACCTTCTCCTAGATCTGCCCTTCTGCCTCAGTTGGTAGAATTCTGAACTGTGAAGGTAATCTTTGTTTCAGTTTTTTGCAATGACGTCTGCATACATGTAATAGTTCGAATTTCCAGCCCTTTGAAATGAGGAAATAAATTGGCCCTGTCTTACAAAGTAGTTCTATTCAACAGAAATTTCACTTTGAAATGTCAGCAATTCCATGTGCCCATGCCATGTTAATTTCCTGTTTCACAAACCAAACCCAAGCTCCAACCAGTGAGAGTTTGTCACAAACACAACAACGACTTGATTGGCCCTACAGAAAGGGACATTTTGGTCTGACCAGTTAAAACAAACCAAAATGGACCATTCCAACTGAGACTCCTGAAATGTTAACTGAGTGGAAAATGCCTCTTACTGAACGCAAGGCCTTGCAGAGTGATACCATGCTGGAGTGATCCGACATAGTTTTCAGGGTAGTGAACTTATCTACATGCAAAGTGCAGAGAAACTCTCCCATGTTACCTGTCAACAGTTGATTTGATTCACAATGTAATGATTGATTTGTTGACTACTCATGTTAAGTGTCCCAGTTCATTCTGTTGTGTAGCTCGTGGAATAATTTATTACAAAATTATAAATACATAGAATACATTTGAAACTAACAGAGAATATAAATTAGTATCTTTAAATGTTCCCTCTCATTACTACGAAACTTCAACTTTTTTTCACAAAATATTAAATACAAGGCATCAAATTACTGTATTTACTCGTGTATAAGCTGACCCCCATTTTCACAGCAGGTTTAAAAGACATATCACATTCCACAGGTCACTCATTATAGGTCATTGTTTTACCAATACTGAAGCAACCCAAAACCTTCAATATAGCTAATATTAGGCCTAATGAGGCCTAAGTTTAGCATTATAGTAAAGATCTTCTAACGAATGACCTGTGGAAAGTAACCTGTACTTTAAACACCTTTAAATCTGTCACCATTTTCAAGGCCTAAAAAGTGATTTTTCTTAATTTCTGCCTAAAAAGCTGAAACGCACATCAGTGTAATTTCTCCTAAAAGTCAATGTCATATTTATCTGAATTGTTTTGCAATTAAAGTGGACACAAAGAAACTGCTGTAAGTGAAGTTTATCACCTCTTGTAACATGCAATGACACAAGTATTTCAGTTTACTTGAGGAAGTGTTTTCTATCTTTTCATGTGAGCCACGTTGAAAATTAAATCTTCTTATTTGAAAATAACCTTTATCTTAACATTGACATAAAAAGGAGATGTACATGTAGATGAAAAGACCAAAGAATTTGAAAAAAGGTAAATAAACCACCATCTTGGCAAACGTTTGGCTGGTCACTAAGCTACTGAGATTGTTCAATGAAGTGAAACAAACGTCAGTTCGCTGTACTAAAAATGCCTGATCTGAAAAGTTACAAATATGACAGCAGTCTAAGAGGCATGTCCAGAGGTTTGCATTTAACCCACTTACATTATTTGGTTACTCCAAACTTTCCTGTTGACAACGAGATGCCCAGCCAAGCTCATTTAACACTAAGACAATCGGATCTTGTTTTATAAAGTTGATTTTTATGCAGATTTTTATAGGCAATTGCTGTGCTAATTATCTGATAGTTCTACCTAAAGGCCACCAATCAGGCTATCAGTATGACTTGAGTATAAGTCGAGGACAGTTTTTTGGGATGATTTTTAGGTCATAAAGGGTCGACTTCAGTACACAAGTACCGGTAAATATGGTACCAGTTTTCTACAGTCTTGAATCGTGCAAAACAAAAGCAAGTAACCCATTTGTTTTAGCAGAAACAAAATCACACACTACAGTGTATGCTACCTTTGACCTAATAAAGTACCTATTCAATATCTGGTCACTTGTTCACTCAAGCCTTGGAGGTGTGCACGAAAGGAAAGGAAAGGAAAGGAACTTTATTTAAATGTCAAGTCTTCTAGCACTGGAGCACTAATTGGGGACACTGTAAACTGAAATTAACAAGTAACGCAAATCAAGTCAAATGTTGGTGTTTGAGGAGAGGGGAAACCGGAGTACCCGGAGAAAACCTCTCAGTGCAGAGTAGAGAACTAACAAACTCTGAACCCACATATGACGCCAAGTCTGGGAATCGAACCCGGGCCATATTGGTGGGAGGCGAGTGCTCTCATCACTATTCCATTGCTGCACCCCAACAAGAAATCAAATTAATGCAATTCAAATCAAATGTTAGTTTTTGAGCATCTTATCTCCACACCTAGTCCTTGCAGAGCTACAATGTACATGAGAAGCATACAGGAATGCCTTCCTCTAGTGAGTTGACAGAGCATCAGTACTAGAAATTGAACTTGGGCAATTACCAGTGTCCCAGGGAATCACTGAAAAATGTTCATCTCTTCCACTGTGGTGATATTGGGCAACTTAGTCAAAATACAAACAACTGCTTCAACATTCCCTCCTGCAAATGATTCTTCGTTTTCTTCTCTAGCAGGGAATTTTGCAATCTTTTGTTTTCCCTAAGTAGGGAACTTGTCAATGCCAGGGATGAGTGGGGGATTCAGCCATAGCCCCTAGTTTTTGTGTTATGTGTTTGTCGTTACACAGATGGTATAGTCATTACAAGAATTGTGCATTATCCATTTCTGTATGGAAAACATTGACTTGGAAAAGCTTTAATCTGTTTACTAAATGAAGTTTACTAGCATAAAAAATATGTACAACCTAACACAGTTAAAAGCAACACTACTTAATCCTCATCATGTTAGGTGGCACATAAGGCCGTCACCAAAGAATTCCAGTGCTGTCTGTCAGATGACCACCATTGAATCTGGCTCCAGGTCCATCCAGCCTGTCTCTTTTTCCACTGATCTTCTCCATGTCGTCTTGGGACATCCTCTTTTCCTCTTCCCAGCAGGAATCTATCTCATTGCAACCCTGGGGATGGCATTTGGGGCCATTCTGTTGATGTGTCCCAACCAGTGCCACCTCCCCTTTCTGATCTCAACTGTTAGTGGTGCTGTGTTAGTTCTGCAGTAAAGATTGTCATTAGAGATAGCTCTTGGACAGAAAATCCTGAGTATTCTCCTGAGACATCTTGTTTGGAATACATCTATCTTATGGCATATGGATTGTAAGACCTTCCAAGACTCTGCACCATAAAGGAGGACTCCCAGAACGTTGCTCTTGAAAATCCTTAATTTAGTTTCTGTGCCAATTTTTGAAGACCTTCAGATGTTCCGAAGTGCTACAAATGCCTCTCTTGCAAACAACATTGGTCTCTTAAAATTCAACATGGATAGGAACATCTCATCATCCATAATTTAATGTTTACCAAAAGAAGTGGTTTCAAAACAAGCTGGTGACTGCCGGAGTTCCGCCGGTGACTTGATCGTATGTCGCCGGCTACTCTAGTCATAACAAACAGCTTTTGACAAACAATCTCGGCATTGCTTCTTATCGATTAATCTTTAAGACAGCAGAGTAACTTCACACTCAATGCAATAGGATGTAAGCTTTGTAAGTAAGTGGCCAGGCCAAGCTTGTTTGGGCATTAGGTGAATTTGATCACTTTTTCTTCTTCTTCTTTCAGTTGCTACCATCACTACCAGCTGACAGCATGGCAGAGAAACGACAATATCAAACTGTACACACTATTTTTTCATTTGGGTCCAGAATGTCACAATCCTCAGTTAGGTGAAGAAATTTGATCAATACACATTGGTAATCATTTAACAACTTGCCGGACTTTGTTGTCCTTCACTCGACCCTATGATTACCGGTACTACGTTGTTTATTATATTTATCGATACTTAAATAAACTGCTGCTGACTGATTTGATAGTTAAGGGAGTCATGTCTATTGAAATGAAACTCATTGAAAAATGCAAATTTTGCTGTCTGTACATATTAAGTCCTATCAAAAGAACAGTTAATGGATGGTTAGATTATGGTCTAGCTACGCGTGGTGCCCAAATGCATTATAGAAGCGATTCATACTCCTCTGAATTATTAAGGAAGGATGAAAGGTCTTGAATCAAACTAGCATGAGTGTTGAAATCTAAAATTATTCTGCTAATAGCGACAATTTAAATTGAGCAAAGCGCAACTTTTTTTTTTCATTCAGCTGCCAAGTATTTGCACATGTGGAAGCGAAGTGAAATCTAAACCCACATTTCGAAACATGACTGTCTCATTTCACTTATTTCTGCCTTTCAAAATGGAGATTTTGAATGAAACTGTCATTGGCTGAAATCAATACTTGAATGCTGAAAATGGCATTTCCAAGCTTTTAGATTTTAAAATTTTGGGGGAAGCATGCCTCTACCCCCCCCCCCCCCCCCCCCCGCTTCAGGGGTCTTGCGGCCCCTCAATTATCGCAGCCGCCTACTTTTCCAGAGTCGGCCGCCTAGTTCAAAACATTTTGAAACCCCTGCAAAAGGCAATGATGAGGAGCATTTATGGCTAGATTCTAGAATACATGTACATTGTACTTGTCCACTTAATTTGTATACAACCACGTATGACTAGCACGTATTGTTGTATGCCTTGTTCTTCAAAGGATGCTGCTACAAGAATACAATAGTGGCAGGGTATTCTAGATTGCTCTGCATTTGTCTGGGAGGGATTCGAATAACCGAAAGCTCAGGGGGTTGCCCGTGGGGGGGGGGGGGGAGGGAAAGCTTATGGAAACTTTGATTTGACTGATACAGAAAAGCATAGAATAAAAAATTACACCTAGACTACAGAGGGCTTCATTAGCAAAAGCACCTTCCGTACAAATTGGTTAACCCCCTCACCTTCTGTCCTAAGTTGTGGTATCCGTTTAACTTCTGGTAAATCCAACCATTCCTTCATTTTCCGAAAAATTTCTCGTCCTCCCCTGAGTTCATTCCAAGGTTTTGGCTTTCTCAAAACATCACTTAACGTCCCTTGAGATCGATTTAAAACTTTTCGAGCAAAAACTGCCTGTGGTATTGAATATTTTTTTAGTTCGTTTGTGAGAGCCTCTGCAATTTCTTTTGTGTCGAGATCTTCAAATCTTTTCCTGAAGATTTCCGAGGATTCCTTATCGAGAGTTTCACTAGACGACGTGGTTACGTGCAATGACCCTCTAAGTTCACAATTTTCAGAAGAGCCAATCGGCTGTGAATATTTTTTATCCTCGCTGGTACGTCGTCTTCGAACAGACTGGCACTCAAAAAGTACATTATTACTTGGGTTGTGATCTTGGATATTCGCAGCATGATCAGTGATGAATTCATGAATCTGATCTAAAGCAACATCTTCTACTATAACAATCCCTCGAGTACTTTCCATAAACGAAAGTCCCTCCGACACAACAGTTGTTGTTATCCCCGATGCCTCTGTATTTGCCTCATCACGTCTTGTTTCATTTGTTTTACCTTCAACGCTTGCACAGTTCGATGTTAAGTCATCAGCTTCCTCTTTCAGGCTATAATTGACGTTTAGCTCGAGCTCGTTTTCCATTGAATGTTCGTTGAAGGTAAGGTTATATGGAGAATTCAAAGGAGATTTCTTCCGCAAGTATAATACTCCTGGAATGAACTTTTCAACACCGACGTTAGTTTTCGACCTGTGGGAATTGTTTCTTTTACCGCCACAAACAGTGGATGTGTTGACTTCTTCCGATGCACCAAGAGTCAACGGATCCAACTCCTGCAATTGCACAGCCGTGTCTGAGGGCGACGAGACCAAATTTGTGGAAGAATTTTCACCATCAATCATTGTAAAAAGTTGCCTCACAACCAAATAAATGAAATAACGGAAGATATTGCAGGTTTTTACGAAATCTTTGAGGAAAAGACAGACCCTCCCCTCATACGACGGGAACCTAATATGCAAATATGTCTACTTTGCAACCACTCCTTGTTGATGGGCGTTTATCGGTACCCATTTCCCTCTCGTTCACTTTTTCCCTTTCTTATTTTCTTGAGAGAGAGCATAGACACTTTAAATTACAAACAGTTATTAAGCAACTTGATGATGAAATAGTATAAGATAAATGTAAACAATCCAGCCAAAGGAAAAACGGAATAACGACAAACGTCGAAACGGGCCATGCAAGTGGTAAAACAATCAAGTAAAAATGCGAAAAGTCCAGCTGAACTTTGTAATATAGTAGAGAGGAGAACCAAATGATTCAGTCAAAAGAAAATCAGGAAAGCTCTCAGGTCCGTGGGTCTTCCGTCCATTTGATTTCCATGAAAAATGGGAAAAGGAAAAAATGGATTTTGTATTTTTAATGTTTCATTTGTTTTCACCAAGGCACGTTGAAAATAAAATTCCAACAAACACAAACATGAAAATCATGGTTTCTTATTGAATGAAAATTAAAAATGACAATACAAATCTTTAATTTTTATTTGCAAAGGAAGAAAGAAGAATTGAATAGCAGCCAATCGATTTGAAATTATTCTTTTTCAGAACCTTTCCAATCGGGGTCTAATTCTTTGATTTTTCAAGGAAGGGGCTTTCAAGATGGAGGAAATGATCCATGCAGTAAATATCCGATCAATTTTCAATTTTCCTCTGTCGATGATCAAATAAAAATGAAAAATTGACAAACCCTTCCGCACCATAGGACGGACAAGTCGAGACCGCAACTGACAGGGCTGGGGTTGGGAGAAGTCACGCAACCCTTGGAGGGGAGGGGAGGGGAGTTGAGTTATGGTGGCTACAAGACTCTACTAGGAGTCATATTTTTATTTCCTCGCCACAAATGTGAAAGCTATGTGGTTCCCTGCATGTTCAGACGTTTTCAACGACTTGGACCTCCACTAGGCTGCCTTTTTAAAGGCCAAAAATTCACATGCGCCAGGTACGTGATATTTGCATTTGCTCGAAGTAGTATTTGTATGGATCGAAATAGGTCCGTGGGTCTTCCGTCCATTTGATTTCCATGAAAAATGGAAAATGAAAAAATGGATTTTGTATTTTTAATGTTTCATTTGTTTTTACCAAGGAACGTTGAGAATAAAATTCCAACAAACACAAACATGAAAATCATGGTTTCTTATTGAATGAAAATTAAAAATGACAATACAAATCTTTAATTTTTATTTGCAAAGGAAGAAAGAAGAATTGAATAGCAGGCAATCGATTTGAAATTATTCTTTTTCAGAACCTTTCCAATCGGGGTCTAATTCTTTGATTTTTCAAGGAAGGGGCTTTCAAGATGGAGGAAATGATCCATGCAGTAAATATCCGATCAATTTTTAATTTTCCTCTGTCGAGGATCAAATAAAAATGAAAAATGGACAAACCCTTCCGCACCATTGGACGGACAAGTCGAGACCGCAACTGACAGGGCTGGGGTTGGGAGAAGTCACGCAAACCTTGGAGGGGAGGGGCGGGGAGGGGAGTTGAGTTATGGCGGCTACAAGGCTCGACTAGGAGTCATATTTTTATTTCCTCGCCACAAATGTGAAACCTATATGGTTCCCTGCATGTTCAGACGTTTTCAACGACTTGGACCTCCACTAGGCTGCCTTTTGAAAGGCCAAAAATTCACATGCGCCTGGTACGTGATATTTGCATTTGCTCGAAGTAGTATTTGTATGAATCGAAATACATCAAATAAAGCAACTTTTCCAGAATGAGACGACAACAAAAAGTTTGAAATCGCAGGAAAATTAACGCTACCGAGGCGAAATTATGGTTTTCAGTCAAGTTTGCCCCTTGAATAAGCTTATAAATCAGCGCTCTTTCTTTCCAAACTCGTGGGTTTTTATTTTTCATTTGTTTTCAAGAATACATTTTCATATGTATAAATTAAGCTGTTCAAAGCACTGAATTTAAACACATCATGGATCACACTCTCACAAGCTTAGCTGGTAAAATTATAATTGTGTCACATACATTTTCCTTTTATCTTATAGGAATAACCTGAGCAGTACTCAATAATAAGGGATGTGATTTCACGGAGGATAAAGTAAAACATGAGGATAAAGTCAAACAAGCGGCTGAAATTTGAAGCTATGAGCAATACTCATAAGTGAGGTCTCGGAATAACTGAATTGCATTTTGGAACAATGGTGGATTTCCATTTACTACATTTTCAAACACAGTGAGAAAATCAGGAAAATGTGAATGGAAGTGTTTCCTTCTTGCTGAACTTTGGCAGGGCAACCCTAAAATCTGGAATCCAGAATCCGAAATCACAGGTCATTGTTTTACCAATACAGAGAGTAAAAACTATCCTAAACATTCATAAAAGCTAACCTTAGGCCTAAAAACGTTTGTTTAGGCCTAATTAGGCTTAAGGTTAGCTTTTATGAATGTTTAGGATATTTTTTACTCTCTGTATTGGTAAAACAATGACCTGTAATTCCGGATTCCGGATTCCGGGTTTTAGGGTTGCCCACTTTGGCATCCATCACAAGACAATGGGTCTATACCAAATTCTGGCCAGGTTGTCAATTGCCCCCACTTCCTTCAAATAACTGAACAGCCACCGCTGTTGTTGGAACAACATCTGGTGTCACCTTCACTCTCTTGTCCATAGCTGCTTGCATATTGTTTGGATGTACTCTCTGTTCTATTGTAATGCAGAGAGAATATGAACATACCGGTAGCTAGTGATTTAAGAACATGGTGATAGAGTGATTTTACTTGACCCGTGAAACAGAGAATAATAGAGATTGTGTAACACTACCTCCTAATTAGCCCTATTGTTTTTCTGTTACTCAGACTATTTACACGAAACACCCCAGGATCTTTTGTAAGAATTTCTGACGTTTAGTCTAATAAACGAAGAAAAGTATTACAATAACAGTCGTATAATTTATATCTTCAGTTGTGTCATTATTGTGTGTTCTGTTTTTGTGTAAGTTTTTTCATCCTCAATCTTGTATACAACATGTGATAGGGGCTTTTACGCACATATAGTGTGTAATATTCCACTATATATTTCATGGATCAAGTAAAATCACTCTATCACCATGTTCTTAAATCACTAGCTACCGGTATGTTCATATTCTCTCTGCATTACAATAGAACAGAGAGTACATCAAAACAATATGCAAGCAGCTATGGACTAGACAGTGAAGGTGACACCAGATGTTGTTCCAACAACAGCGGTGGCTGTTCAGTTATTTGAAGGAAGTGGGGGGCAATTGACAACCTGGCCAGAATTTGGTATAGACCCATTGTCTTGTGATGGATGCCAAAGTACACTTCCATTCACATTTTCCTGATTTTCTCACTGTGTTTGAAAATGTAGTAAATGGAAATCCACCATTGTTCCAAAATGCAATTCAGTTATTCCGAGACCTCACTTATGAGTATTGCTCATAGCTTCAAATTTCAGCCGCTTGTTTGACTTTATCCTCATGTTTTACTTTATCCTCCGTGAAATCACATCCCTTATTATTGAGTACTGCTCAGGTTATTCCTATAAGATAAAAGGAAAATGTATGTGACACAATTATAATTTTACCAGCTAAGCTTGTGAGAGTGTGATCCATGATGTGTTTAAATTCAGTGCTTTGAACAGCTTAATTTATACATGTGAAAATGTATTCTTGAAAACAAATGAAAAATAAAAACCCACGAGTTTGGAAAGAAAGAGCGCTGATTTATAAGCTTATTCAAGGGCAAACTTGACTGAAAACCATAATTTCGCCTCGGTAGCGTTAATTTTCCTGCGATTTCAAACTTTTTGTTGTCGTCTCATTCTGGAAAAGTTGCTTTATTTGATGTATTTCGATTCATACAAATACTACTTCGAGCAAATGCAAATATCACGTACCAGGCGCATGTGAATTTTTGGCCTTTCAAAAGGCAGCCTAGTGGAGGTCCAAGTCGTTGAAAACGTCTGAACATGCAGGGAACCATATAGGTTTCACATTTGTGGCGAGGAAATAAAAATATGACTCCTAGTAGAGCCTTGTAGCCGCCATAACTCAACTCCCCTCCCCTCCCCTCCAAGGGTTGCGTGACTTCTCCCAACCCCAGCCCTGTCAGTTGCGGTCTCGACTTGTCCGTCCAATGGTGCGGAAGGGTTTGTCAATTTTTCATTTTTATTTGATCCTCGACAGAGGAAAATTGAAAATTGATCGGATATTTACTGCATGGATCATTTCCTCCATCTTGAAAGCCCCTTCCTTGAAAAATCAAAGAATTAGACCCGGTTGGAAAGGTTCTGAAAAAGAATAATTTCAAATCGATTGCCTGCTATTCAATTCTTCTTTCTTCCTTTGCAAATAAAAATTAAAGATTTGTATTGTCATTTTTAATTTGCATTCAATAAGAAACCATGATTTTCATGTTTGTGTTTGTTGGAATTTTATTCTCAACGTTCCTTGGTAAAAACAAATGGAACATTAAAAATACAAAATCCATTTTTTCATTTTCCATTTTTCATGGAAATCAAATGGACGGAAGACCCACGGACCGAAATACATCAAGTAAAGCAACTTTTCCAGAATGAGACGACAACAAAAAGTTTGAAATCGCAGGAAAATTAACGCTACCGAGCCGAAATTATGGTTTGTAGTCAAGTTTGCCCCTTGAATAAGCGATACCGGTAAATCAGCACTCTTTCTTTCCAAACTCGTGGGTTTTTATTTTTCATTTGTTTTCAAGAATACATTTTCACATGTATAAAGCTGTTCAAAGCACTGAATTTAAACACATCATGGATCACACTCTCACAAGCTAAGCTGGTAAAATTATAATTGTGTCATATACATTTTCCTTTCATCTTATAGGAATAACCTGAGCAGTACAGTACTCAATAATAAGGGATGTGATCTCACGGAGGATAAAGTGAAACATGAGGATAAAGTCAAACAACCGGCTGAAATTTGCAGCTATGAGCAATACTCATAAGTGAGGTCTCGGAATAACTGAATTGCATTTTGGAACAATGGTGGATTTCCATTTACTACATTTTCAAACACAGTGAGAAAATCAGGAAAATGTGAATGGAAGTGTTTCCTTCTTGCTGAACTTTGGCAGGGCAACCCTAAAATCCGGAATCCAGAATCCGAAATCACAGGTCATTGTTTTACCAATACAGAGAGTAAAAACTATCCTAAACATTCATAAAAGCTAACCTTAGGCCTAAAAACGTTTGTTTAGGCCTAATTAGGCCTAAGGTTAGCTTTTATGAATGTTTAGGATATTTTTTACTCTCTGTATTGGTAAAACAATGACCTGTGATTCCGGATTCCGGATTCCGGATTCCGGGTTTTAGGGTTGCCCACTTTGGCATCCATCACAAGACAATGGGTCTATACCAAATTCTGGCCAGGTTGTCAATTGCCCCCACTTCCTTCAAATAACTGAATAGCCACCGCTGTTGTTGGAACAACATCAGATGTCACCTTCACTGTCTTGTCCATAGCTGCTTGCATATTGTTTGGATGTACTCTCTGTTCTATTGTAATGCAGAGAGAATATGAACATACCGGTAGCTAGTGATTTAAGAACATGGTGATAGAGTGATTTTACTTGACCCGTGAAACAGAGAATAATAGAGATTGTGTAACACTACCTCCTACTTAGCCCTATTGTTTTTCTGTTACTCAGACTATTTACACGAAACACCCCAGGATCTTTTGTAAGAATTTCTGACGTTTAGTCTAATAAACGAAGAAAAGTATTACAATAACAGTCGTATAATTTATATCTTCTTACATACATACATACATACTTAATTGACCGCTCCCCATAGGGGCTTTTCAGGGCCAATGAAACAATGAACGAAACAACAGAACACAACAATGACTGTTAAGAATCCCAACTGGCCGGAGGCAAACCAGTTGGCTATTTACAAGTGCAGCTGGAAGTTGAACCAGGGACTACCAGGAACAAATTCATTGAGTGGTCAGAGCGGGTCCTGAACCCCGGATCTCCGGATCTCAAGGCAAGCGCCCTAACCACTGGGCCACACTGCCTCAGTTGTGTCATTATTGTGCCTCAGTTGTGTCATTATTGTGTGTTCTGTTTTTGTGTAAGTTTTTTCATCCTCAATCTTGTATACAACATGTGATAGGGGCTTTTACGCACATATAGTGTGTAATATTCCACTATATATTTCATGGATCAAGTAAAATCACTCTATCACCATGTTCTTAAATCACTAGCTACCGGTATGTTCATATTCTCTCTGCATTACAATAGAACAGAGAGTACATCCAAACAATATGCAAGCAGCTATAGACAAGACAGTGAAGGTGACACCAGATGTTGTTCCAACAACAGCGGTGGCTGTTCAGTTATTTGAAGGAAGTGGGGGCCAATTGACAACCTGGCCAGAATTTGGTATAGACCCATTGTCTTGTGATGGATGCCAAAGTACACTTCCATTCACATTTTCCTGATTTTCTCACTGTGTTTGAAAATGTAGTAAATGGAAATCCACCATTGTTCCAAAATGCAATTCAGTTATTCCGAGACCTCACTTATGAGTATTGCTCATAGCTGCAAATTTCAGCCGGTTGTTTGACTTTATCCTCATGTTTCACTTTATCCTCCGTGAAATCACATCCCTAATTATTGAGTACTGCTCAGGTTATTCCTATAAGATGAAAGGAAAATGTATATGACACAATTATAATTTTACCAGCTTAGCTTGTGAGAGTGTGATCCATGATGTGTTTAAATTCAGTGCTTTGAACAGCTTTATACATGTGAAAATGTATTCTTGAAAACAAATGAAAAATAAAAACCCACGAGTTTGGAAAGAAAGAGTGCTGATTTACCCGTATCGTTGTGTTTTATAAGCTTATTCAAGGGGCAAACTTGACTGCAAACCATAATTTCGCCTCGGTAGCGTTAATTTTCCTGCGATTTCAAACTTTTTGTTGTCGTCTCATTCTGGAAAAGTTGCTTTATTTGATGTATTTCGATTCATACAAATACTACTTCGAGCAAATGCAAATATCACGTACCTGGCGCATGTGAATTTTTGGCCCTAGTGGAGGTCCAAGTCGTTGAAAACGTCTGAACATACAGGGAACCACATAGCTTTCACATTTGTGGCGAGGAAATAAAAGTATGACTCCTAGTAGAGCCTTAACTCAACCCCCCTCCCCTCCCCTCCAAGGGTTGCGTGACTTCTCCCAACCCCAGCCCTGTCAGTTGCGGTCTCGACTTGTCCGTCCCATGGTGCGGAAGGGTTAGTCAATTTTTCATTTTTATTTGATCATCGACAGAGGAAAATTGGAAATTGATCGGATATTTACTGCATGGATCATTTCCTCCATCTTGAAAGCCCCTTCCTTGAAAAATCAAAGAATTAGATCCCGATTGGAAAGGTTCTGAAAAAGAATAATTTCAAATCGATTGGCTGCTATTCAATTCTTCTTTCTTCCTTTGCAAATAAAAGTTAAAGATTTCTATTGTCATTTTTAATTTTCATTCAATAAGAAACCATGATTTTCATGTTTGTGTTTGTTGGAATTTTATTCTCAACGTTCCTTGGTAAAAACAAATGAAACATTAAAAATACAAAATCCATTTTTTCATTTTCCATTTTTCATGGAAATCAAATGGACGGAAGACCCACGGACCCTCTCATTGTTCACACAACGCATTTTAATGTAAAACCGTGCAGCCCAGCAACGTCAAATAGCGTAGCGATGCACTCGTCATTGACCAATCAGAAGGGCGACATTCTGTCGAGTATATAACAAAAGAACTTAAAATTCGAATGTTAACTGCCTGCAGGTCTTTCAAGCCACAAGAAAGACATCAAGCAATGCTCAACGAATTTCGGTACTATTGTCTCTCCAAGTCAGAGGTTTTTCAAATCAAAGTTAGGATAGGCGGAAGAACAATGCAACCAACAAAAGGCAAAATGTTTTAGGGACCATGGGATGAAAAAGCGGAAATCAGGTTATATAAATCAGAAAAAAAGAAAGAACCCACGAGAAGGTCCTGGACTAACCTGCGATCAAGGGTACTTTTCTTGAGACAGGGCGCTAAAAAGTACGCCTGATACAATTTCTTAACGAGTCGTCTGCCGCCCACCTGTCATGAGTGATGTTATCATGTGTCATGCTATAAATGTGAGCCAATCAGATTTTACCGGAAATTATTTGCACGCTGCGATTCAAGTAAAGATGCGACAAAAACAAAATAGCACTCTGGCTTTGATTTCTGCAATCAAAGCTATTTCTGCAAATCCTGCTTGACAGTTAGCACGGTTTCTCTGTTCAAACCATCAAGGAACAAAGAATTTCGAGATAAAATGGCAGAAAAGCCCGAATTCTTCATGTCATCATCAGGCGTAATCAACAGTACAATAAACTTTATTTAGACTCGAATATTTGAGATGCCAATAAAAGATGCTATAAAAATAGATATGAGGAAAATGGACTAGTTTTTCAGCAGCAGCTACTCAGCTATCATTTTGTTAGAAGTGTGTTCAGATTGTTCAGCGATTTCGTAAACAGTGTCGAATTTCTCTGTCAAGCTCGGCTGATTCCCCGAATATGGCAGCCCTAAAGTTCTATTCGGTTCTTTTTGGATTCACAACTTGTTGCTTCCGAATATATTCCAAAGGACTTGCCACAACTACAAACGTTTTCGAGTTGGTGGAAGAGGAACGATGCATTTTCTTCCAGAATGTTCGGGCCTGTATTAATAACACTATTACCAAATCCCGTAGGAAGTACAACTGTAATGTCTTCTTTTACTGAAACAATTCCCCGGATGCATTCTCTCTGCTCTTCCTTTAAAGGTTTTTGAAAAAAAATCTGAAGTCGAAGCAACAGCAGCTGTAAACAGAGCCTAAACATCACTCGTGTTGAAATCCTTCTTGGCGGCCATAATTTCAGCAGATGTTAACCGATTTACAAGAAGTATGATTTGCATAACCAATCGGAGAGAGGCTCCAAAAGCTCTATTGTTTTTCGGCCAATCAGAGTAAAGTCCAGATTCTGGACTACGAGCAGACGACTCGTTAAGAAATTGTATCAGGCGTACCTTTTCCCACCATGTCTACGGAAAAGTACGCCTGATCGCAGGTTAGTCCTGGACGAACCATTTTTCTATTTATTTAGTTATTCATTTATTTAGTCTGTTTGTTAATTAATTTATTATTTATTAACTTCGTCAAATTAAATAAAGAAAATTTACAAGAAAATTTACTAATGAAACGGAAAAAAGTTAAGTCCCTCGAGGATTAAAAAACCTGAGAAAATCACGCCGTTATGTCAATAGACCGTATTCGTATTCTCGGTATTGGACTGGAACTAGCTTGCAATGGAGGCTAATGCGGGGGAATCTTTTCAAATGCAAATACTTTTTAATATATTCCCCGCATTAGCCTCCATTGCAAGCTAGTTCCAGTCCAATACTGAGGATACGAATATGGTCTATTCCATTGTCTTCGCTTCGATCCCCACGAAGGTGTGAACCTCCAAATAAAATAATTTATATCCAGTACTTGTTCCCATAGTAGTATTCTTTGATTGCACTCACGTGATAAGACGGCCATGTTGGTGCCAAAACAATAGAAAATTGTAGCTCAAGTTTTACATAATAATAGAGTCAAATTTGCTTTTTCGCTATTGTTCTTTCCACTGACCAACATGGCCGCCGTCACGTGACGGTCAGTGTAAAATGCAGACTGAGGTTGTAATGTAACTGTTGAAAAAGCCCAAACCCCTTAGAAATGCTAACCTTAGGCCTATTCATTGCTTGATAAGGTCCCATTTTAAACTTTTTTACCGTTTTTTTTTTACGGTGTTTAATATTTTATCGCAATGTTTTATGGTGAAGTTATATACAAAATCCCTTCTTATTAAGAAAAGACACCTATTTTTCTTAATATTGTAAAAATTAAACTGATTTTTACTGAACAATATTCAAATATTGTTTTAGGCCTAATTAGGCCTAAGGTTAGCATTTCTAAGGGGTTTGGGCTTAACTGTTAGCATTCCGATTCCAGTGATTTATGGCGCGTTCGATTGACCCTCTTCCGGAATAAGAATACGTAGAGTGATGATTAAAACGGTATGTTTGGCGCGTTTCAAAGCAGCAAGGATAATAAAAATATGTTTAAAATAGCATTTTAGCAGATGTTTGACAATTTTAATGTGAATCTCCGTAAAAACGAAGGATTTTTAACTCATGTATTCCTATTCCGGAATACGGTCAATCGAACGCACCCTTAATTTCATTCCCAGGCACCTCACGTCCAAGGGCACTTTGAGATATGGAAACAAGTCTTTACCTGGTAACAACAGCAGCGGAAAATTCAGTTTAATTTTTACAATATTAAGAAAAATAGGTGTCTTTTCTTAATAAGAAGGGATTTTGTATATAACTTCACTATAAAACGACATTGCGATAAAATATTAAACATGGTAAAAAAAAAACGGTAAAAAAGTTTAAAATGCGACGTTATCAAGTAATGAAAAAAAAATGAACTGGAATATATAATGAAATAAAGCATGAAGTTATGCTGTTTACCATAGAGACGCAATCAAGTAAAAAGCTTAGCTCGAATGGAGTCCTCTTGAGTATTGAGTGAAGTCTTCAGTTCCGTAATGAAAAACATTTCATACAGAAGACAATTCTGCCACACAGAAGGTATTCTGCCATAGGCAAGCATCTCATAAATATCCATGGTGGTATTGACACCTCTAGTTTAAGCAGTCATTTCTTGCGTTAGGGGAAGTGTTTGAACCGGGCAGCACCCTTAAGCAAAACTCACGCTGCCGGATAAGGGTCTTTTTGGACAAAAGACAATAATGAAAATTGTAAAGGAGTCATCTTTTTAACAATTCAAAAACAGTAGCAGTAGTACGGCAAATAAGCATGTTCAATTTCCTACAAATACGCACACGTACGTACCGCATGAAGTGAAGCTATGATCCTCTCAGTTTTGAACGCAATTGCGTAGAGAAGCATGAAAATTTCAGGACTTCAATGGAGCTTGAACCCATGACCTCGCGATACCGTTGCGACGCTCTAACCAACTGAGCTAAGAAGCCACTGAAGTTAGAAGCATGCAGGTCATTAGTGAATTCAAGTGTTCCCGTGATGAATGAATCAATGAACGAAACCTTATATGAAATAAATCAAATGACTGCTAATGTCCAATATGTATGGCTTAAGAACCAAATAACTGCTGCGAAGGAACAGTGCTACACCGGAAAGAAAGTGATCTGTCACATATGGTCCAGGGAACAACATTTCTCTATAACCTTGTCACAAAACTAGCTCCGAAAATGGCTCCGGATGAGGGTTATAAGCGAATCGAGAGCGGAAATCTCGGGGTTTATCCTTATGGCACGACACTCTGGCAACGCGTCCAGAGGTACCACTACCATAGTCCCGATTTTTACCCTGTACTTTGAGCATTTGGTCTGCGCATGCACATGCGCAAATTCTTTGGACCACTGATGCTTGCTTTACGTAAGATACAATGGCTGCTGCAGGTACTAAGACAACAATCTGAGTGTGAAACCGTTTAAGGTCATTTTGTGATTGCTTTGGTTTCTCAGTGTTGTCCTAAGTATCAGTTTGCTTAAAAAGCCCTGCACCACTTTTTCAACCAATGGAATGTAACTCTCAGAAAACTACATAAAATACTAATCGGTTCAGTAAGCGTTCTTTTCCCAATGTTCCGATTAGTCAGAATAATATTTTTCTTTGACAAAGTCACATTTGAATCAATTCAATCAAATCTTTATTTAAGAAGTAAACCACAAAAGGACCTCAATTTTCACAGCTCATTTTAAGAATTAAAGTCGGGATTATCTGGGTCTAATAGAGATGAAACTGTGGTGAAGTTGCCAATTCAAGTTGAAGACGTCATGCTCTCGGCAAATTGCTGTCATGCTACTCAACTTCCTCCTTTAAGCTCTCTACCACAGGTTCTAACATTTGATGTCAAGCAAAACTGTTTGATAGTTCGCTGAACTATTTGACGCAATTTTTATTATCACTATAAAATATACAACAAACGGCGGTCTCTTTCTGAGAGAGGTTTTACGCTGCTTAAACACGTTCACATGAAAAAAGGTATTTTAAATAGCATGACGACTATTAGTTCTGTTTCTGAAGTCCCTCTGTCCACACTCCACATAAGGACTGGATCCTGTCCCTATAATTGGAGCGCTGAGACTGACAATAGATTCCCAAGGGACTGTCTTCATCCCGTCCCTCGGAAAGACAGGCAGCCGAGAAGAACGGGACGAAGTGAGACCCTGGGAAGTAGTGTTCAGTCCCTGCATGTGCTGATCTTAGTGTAATTTGTGTCTTCTCGAGCACTGATGCACCGGCTATCTTGCATGGAGTTACTGTTCCGAGCAGTTTTTACTACCTTGCAGTAAAGACGTTTATACAAATTATTAAATGCATTATGAAATAAAGTTTTTTGCATGTTTCAATTAAATTTCATCAGTGGTCGAAAATTTACAGCTAACCGGACGCCGGTTTTTTTACACATCCCACGACAATAGGTTTGCCTAGACTAGTTTTCCCGAAAATAGGATAACATTTACTGCGGCATTTGACCACTGTATATGATACACCGTTCTCAACGTGTTTCGCTTTGGCTATTATACATTTATGAGGATTCCGTTTAATCCTCCTGTGGGTTGGTCGAGGTAAAGCCTTCAAATCAACAGCATTTGCAGCAAGTTCGTTTGTGGATTCGTTGCTCCTGTTAAGGCTGGAAGTCTCTAAGATTGGTGCTGATTCTTCTTCTTTTTCAGTCGGCAATACTAACATACCAGAGCCCTCATTTTGCACGGTACTGTCATCCTTTTTATCCAGCTCCAGGGCAAATGTCTGGAGCTCCTCAGTGGCGTTCCACTGAGCTGTGTTCGGCACCACCGTTCGACCACTTCCGAGGCTAATAAGCACAGCCATTACAAAAGCGACCTACGATAAAAATGATGCGATTACAGTTCGTAATTCGTGGCGTCAAATGCAAAAAAAGAGAGAACAAAAGACAAACAAGAGGTGACACGGCATTCTGAAACTTTGACTCGGGTAGCGTAACCTATTCGGAGCAAGTGCCAGCTTTTTTCTCGAATTCCCAAAATAAAACTGTCTTAGGAGTATTTCAGGTCCCATAAACCCTTCTAAACCTTTTAAAATGTCAGGAGGCACGAATCTCTAATATAATATAATTTATTTTTTTGTTTCTTTTCCTTGTATTGAAGACCTTTCAAAAGACCAGCAGCTACTTTCAGGCCTTTTTTTCAAACGCTGCCCGGCAGTGTAGCACGTCTTCTTTTAGGAGGCCTGAATAGGGTGTTCATCTGGCATGCGTTTGTGCCACGCTCGAAACTTGCTCAGATTACTGGCTGAATTTATTATTTTGTAAATAATTAACTGCCAGTTGGGGTACTAATGGGACTGTGTAGGCGGCGCCATAACCAAAACTATTGGGTTATCAGTAATATATGTCATCCCCATTAAACAAAGTATGTTTTTTCCTATTTCAAAAGGATGTCAAATGGTTTTATGGACCAAAATAATTATAAAATTCTACCTTTTTCATCGAATTAAGTGAGCATGATTGCGCATGCCCAGAATTGCGAATTGAAAAGATAAGAAGCGCAAATAACTCATTTCTCCATCAATTATTTCAATAGTTTGAAAGTCGAAATGGCGTTTAAAGGGTTAATTAATTTAAGAAAAATACTCATGCGTTCTATACGAGGAAAATATCAAAACTGACAGTTAAAAAAAAGCTAAAAACAACAACAGTAAAACAGGGAAAAAAAAACAGTAAAAGAAACTGAACATCAGAATGTTTCCGGATAACATGGCTCTTGGTGACAAAAACAAACACCGCTGAGTAAACTTTTACAAGTAAACTTTACATAACGAGACATAACGTTTTGAATGGTTGGAGTTTTCGTTCAATCCCATAGTAAGTTCTCCTGCTCGGATTATTTTAAAAGCTCACCATTATTAACATCCCGTTAGTCCAATCCTGCCGAGATTTCATGACCTCACCAATGCTTAGAAGCTCTTGAATGCGAAAGGCTATGAAACTCAGTGTACTTTATTTTCGACATTGGTGCCCAGTCCCCTCCTCCTTCAGCGAATAACTGTGCTGTGAAAGGCTTTTCCAGTGCTGAATTATGGCGTGCTCGTTCATTTTTTCGGAAATATCTCTTCTCGCTTCATTGATAGTTAAGTTGTTGTGCTACACTTGATGACGTCATAAATAGTTCCACAAAAAAGATAAACCACAAAAAGCAATAATGTCTGTGGAATTATTGATGTTGTTTATGCAGGAAAGGAAAGTCTTAAATGCCACCTACTATAGTTGCCATGGAAACGGTAGTTTTTCCCTTTTTTTTCCTTTTAACCAAACATCTTTTAACCCTGTAAGCTCTATGGCAGTAAGTATGTTTGAAGTAGGAACGTATGTGTCTCTTTATCTGATCGCCAGTGGAGATATTTGGCTTATAGCAAAATGCGAGTGTAATTTGCTGTCTTTCCTGACGCACGTTGATGGTGCGAAGTTTGAACAACAACACTTCACGTTTTCCAGAGATATTCTTATTTTTGTGATTTATCATCATCTGGTGGAACCACTAATAACGTCATCACTTTCCCTATTTGCATTTAATACTAAATCTTGAATATCTCTGACACGATAGACGCAACTCTTCTTCATTTTGAAAAAAAAAACACCTTTCAAAATAAACATTTTATTTTGTTACCTGGACATGTAATTCCACGAACAAGAAGTAAAAGTAAAAATCAACGTCACCTTAAAAAAGTCCATGTCGTGTTTTTTTAACCAGCTTGTAGGATTCCATTAATTACGTAACGCACTTGCAAAATTTGTTAGTTTGTCGTCTCGAGATCTGTACTGGACAGTTTCATCACGAATCAAAGGCTTGTATGCCTTTTATAAGAAAACGAGATAAGAATTTGGTTCAAGTACCGAAAAGCTTGGAATTACATTTATTACTCCACGAGATATATTTATGTGCTCTCGTCTCGTCTCGTCTTATAAACCACTCTTACGTCAGCTAGACAATAATTACTTAGTAATGTTGAAGAAAAAAGCTTTCCTTTCTTTGTAAACTTCCCATAAAGTTATAAGTAAACCCGGAATCATTCGCGACAAAGTAAGCACAACCAATAAAATCATTCTACTTAAACACACAAAAAGGCATCCCTTCTCTTGTTACAGCAGCCATGAAGTTACGGTAGTGATAAACACAGAAAAACCCGCGTTCAAGTCACGCGAACCATTTAAAGATCGGCGATGAAAGTGAACTTTCGATGTCTGAACAACAAATAATTTCATAGTCTTCAGGTAAAAACATTCTGAAATTTCACACTAAGGATGATTGTCAATCTACTGCTGCTACCCAAGAATTTGATCATAAACTATCTTTCATTTTATGACAAGTGACAAAGTTCATTTTAGCATTCTGGTATACTGCTGCCACATCGTTCAATGGATTCATTTCAATGTTAAAAAAATTCGCCTTGAACTTACTGTCTAAAAATTATGATAAACTTCAAACTTTAGTAGCCTAAAAGTCCGCAAGGAATCAAGATCTTTCTCCCGTATGCTACATAACACATCAGTGAAATCTTTGCTACGCCCGTTTCAAACCCGGTGCCGTGGAAATTTCCTGTACTGTATCATTCAAGTTGGTCGATCCGGTACAATATTTTTTTGCTTTTTAGACACCGAATATTGTCACCATCAGGACGCTTGAGAGTATTTTTTTTAAATCCAAGAGCTTTAAAATATTCAATTTATATTCTGGATGAAAGATAAACTTCCCGACATACAGATGAAAAAGTTAGACTTTTAACCCGTCATGGCAGACACTGGATTTGCCGTAATTGACTGAAGCTAGTGACTGTTTGCAAGTTATCACTCGCGTGTAGCGAGACACATAAATACCAATTTCAGTACGTTCCAGTTATTCCCATTCGAGGTTGGTCTACAATAATCATGCAGTACTTGTTTCTGGCCCCTGAGCAAATACTCTTTGGTCATTCAGTACGAATGTGCAAAACACGAAGAATCTTTTCATCGTGTAAACGTAGGTACGCCCTAGAATTCACACTTTTGTCTCTTCCATGTACTCTCTTTCGTTAAAATGCACTTAGAAATGACAGGTTCGATGAGTTCCAAAAGATGCTTTATGTTACTGTCTGGTTTTCCAGACGGGATAGCTCGTGGTCTATTTTAGACACGCAATAAAATAAAATAAAATAATTACAATTTATTTATACCACGCAAATTCAACTATCCAGTTTACTGCCTACACAAGGTTACTTTAGGGTTTAAAAAGGTGAGACAATGATGTCTTTTAGAATTATTTTAATTTAAACGGTTTCTTTTTTTTTCTTTTATCTGTCGAATGTTTGTCGCCTCAGTCTTGTACTCTTTAACTATCGTGTTCTCTGCAGGGATGGCGCAGTGGTGAGAGTACTCGCCTCCCACCAATGTGGCCCGGGTTCGATTCCCAAACTCGGCGACTCAGCGTCATATGCGGGTTGAATTTGTTGGTTCTCTACTCTGCACCGAGAGATTTTCCCCGGGTACTCCGGTTTCCCCTCTCCTCAAAAACCAACATTTGACTTGATTTGTGTTTTATTGTTAATTTCAATTTACGTGTCCCCAATTAGTGCTTCAGCGCTAGAACGACTAAACACTTAAATAAAGTTCCTTTCCTTTCCTTTCTTGCTGTCGAAGCCCGATCCATTCATTCACAATCAACTCAAGACAAACTCAACATTACCTTATTATACCCTTCCACGGTTTTTGGCGTCACCTTGGTTGGGGAGCAAACACGGCTAAATTTTGGCCGACTTTCAACCGCTGTAGCGTCGCTGAAAAGAGACGGATTTCCACAGTGAGAGTGTCTGTTAGAAGATATTTATACCGAGACTATTTTCATCAAATATAAAGAACAGATTCAGGCTACAACGACCATAAACAAATTTTTAAGATTTCATACAAACCCCTCTTAAAATCATCACGGCAAATTGCCGCGAAATTAGAAGCAACATTAGAAGGATTTATTATTCGAATTAACGCACGTCATACCGTCCTAATGGCCTTATTTTTTGTTGAATGAATGATATCAATAAACCTGTTTAAAGCAGTAGCAAAAGTTGGAAATCTGTCTCTTTTCAGCGGGGCTACAGCGGTTCAAAGGCGGCAAAAATCCCATACATTTACGGTAAATTTAGCGGTGTTTGCCCTCAGCCAAGATGGCGGTCAAAAACCGTGGAAGGGTCTAATCCCAAAGCCACCACATTTGAATACTATAGCTAGCGCTTAAACTGCTCGGAGGCGCTACCAAAAACTCAGAGTGGGCACATAACGCTTTCATTTCTGCCATATTTATGCAGTTTTTGCCTAGAAGCTCAAACCTGGTCACTGATGAATGCTACCACGAAAGTTCATAATTTTGGCAGTCAAACTTCTTTGCAGGCTGTTACCATGGAAACGCATCTACAGTAGAAAGAGCAAAAGATGCTTCTTCCTCATTTATGAAAAGTTCTCTCATTAGATTTTTTGCAGCATTTGCTTACTGAATGTAATAGAAATAATGTACGTTTAAGAGCTGTTATCAGAATTTCAACAAACGGATTTTTTCATAATTAGCTGATAGACGTTTTTTTTCAGCTTTCCATAACTTTTGTATGGTGAATTTCTGAATTATACGTATTTATAGGTGACCCATTTGTAGTCAAAAGAATTTTTAATTTCAAGTCAGTTCTGCAAAATTCAATAACGGGTTTGCGCCGAAGAAGTTTGGTAAAACAGCCAACAGCTGTTGGTCTCAATTTTTTTAGCAAAGTGCATGCGCAGCATTTTGCTGGGTTCCCATGCATTCTCGTCACCAGTGCCTCGGATCAACCCAAGGCTCTAGGAAACTCTATGCAGGAGATCATGCGCCGTAGGGTTCTTATGCCGAAAAATTTGCTATTTGAACCTTACGGCGCCTGCTCACTCCTCGTGCTAACATGAATGCACCAATTAGAGAGGCTTTTGATTGTTCTTCACGAAAACCAATAAGTAGACACTTTGCTTCAGGGTTCCCCAGAGCTCTTCTCTCCCTCAGTCAAGAGAAGAGCTCTGGGGTCGAGATCGGGTTTCTCTGTTCCTCATAGATAGATAGATAGATAGATAGATAGATAGATAGATAGATAGGGGGTAGAAATACTCCTAGGCGCTTCATGCTACAGTAACCGGAGATAAGCGCCGGCCTGGTGGGCCTTCTGGGCTCGTAGCAGACTTTACCTCTGAAGGAGCACCATGACGTAATAGAGGCTAATTTAGGAGATAAAGAGTTTTCGCCATAATTGTTTTGTTTTTCAAAATCCGCGCCGGCCTTCAACGAATAGCACCTGACCGTGGAAAATCTGTGTTCAGCCACCTTAACTATAACCACACACTCTTCTCTCCGTCCTTTTCGGAGAACAAGACGGCGTGGCTAAGATCAAGAACATGTGACTTTGAACAATGAAATGCGAGTCCTCGGCTATCTTAATCAGTTAATCACTCAAATAGGTCTCAGAAAACGCACTACGTTTTTTCTTGAAATTTTAATTTTTCCTCCAAGGGCTAGATTTTCTTGAGGAAGGGACCATCATCCCAAACAGATAGATAACAAATTTTCCACTGAAAAACTTTGTGATTCAGTACTATGCTGGATGTGTATTCTAGCTATGACAGAAGATGTGATGTGACAACAGCAGAAATAGCTAATTACATAATCTTACCCAACTTTCCCCTTTTCTTAGAGCAGAGAGAGAAAATTTCAAGATAATTCTTTTGTAAAAAAAATATGCTTTTATACTCTTTCGATCATCCTCTTACAATCTGCGATATTCCAAAACTATATCATTAGTACCGTTACTTCCACATTTCCTACAATTGTAAACAATTATATTAAAGATTCTCCGCATTGAAATATTACGGTTGATCATAAAATTTTGGTAAATCAACAACAGCGATAACTAATTAATATAAATACTTCAACTTAGACTTTACATTGAGCTTCGATAATTCTCCTTTTTTTCCTAAGAAGAGTAATTCCCTGCTGTTTTCATTTAATTTTGGAAAATAATTTTTGCGTTTGGCTTTGCCTTCAGTAAAGCCATTGCGGCTGCAAAAGGCCTTTTCATTACTTACACAATCCCATAATACAACTCTATAAAAACGTTTGCATAACCATTGTTTGCAATTTCCCCTGGGACATGAAAATGTCCCAAGAGAAGTCGAAGACAATGCCTATGCAGACTTTTGGGGGGTAAAAGACGTGTATTATGGGATTTGTGCAAGTAGTGAATTGACAAACTTAAGTTGGCATAATTGTCTTGTCCAAAAAAGAGATAACTTGGTGTCACGACTAAAATAAGCTAAAAAAAGATCAAGAGCACTTTGCGTTTGAGAGTCGCATTCCAACGTCAGATGTGCGCTTGCTACGAGAACAATGTTAGTTGTTTGAAGCTAAAACCAACAGTAGACTGAGTATGGTGTTGTAGCAAGAATCCCCTTACAAGAAGGGGTTCCTCTCCACTAACTGAAACAACAATATCTAGTAAGGTGGGTAATTCAGGGGCGTGGGGAAATGATTTTTACTTCAAACAACTAGACCTAAAAAAGGAGCAACGGAACAATAATGGTGAGCATTGTCCGTTTGAGAGACGCACTCAGACGTCAGACATATCCTCTCTGTTTTGCCAACGAATTTGTTAACCTTTTTCTATCCTTTTTCGTTAAAAAATGCGACCTCGTAAGTGTTCTTTGCTGTTAATGAGCAACTGACGTTCCTTTCTTTTCACTGATATCTTCTGCTACGCAAACGTCGTGTTTCTTTTACCATTGTCTCATTGTAAATCCTGATGATATCTGTATCATCATCAAAGCTATCATCGACATCGTTGGTGTTGAACATATTTCTAGTTCCCCACATGCCCTTCTTGCTGTGGTAGTAATGATAAAAATTGGCAACACGAAGCCGTTCCACTTCAATTTTGGAGAGCAGGACTCTGGCAAAAGCAACAAAAAGAAATAAGGTTAGGAAACTAGTTGCTCGAAAA
>NC_090892.1:3278000-3283000 GCF_036669925.1 Montipora capricornis
TTTTCTAACTTGATACCTGTACAAGTCCAAACGACAAAGAATAAGGAACGTTAATGGTATAATGACCACGTGTGCGGACTATCAATTTGTTCTTATGGCCTACAGGCAGCGGAGATATGGTAGAGTTATTGTGTTATTTTAGAGCGAGTTTCAAGCGAGTGTCGTAAAACCAAAACCAAAGTAATTACTTTAGCCAATCAAAAAGGACGGAGACAATCCAGTAAACCAATCAACACTCGAAGTAATTACACGTAGCCGCCACAAAGCGCAGGAAATGTGCACGCGCGAGCGCCGATTGGTTTTGATTTCACTTGTGACTGGTTGAAAAAATGGCGCGAGAACTTTGAACCAATCACTCAGTGAAGTAATACAAAACCAATGCAATTCGCTAATTACTTTCGACACTCAAAGGAGTGTTAGCCTATGAAGTGTTTTTGGTATAAACGAAAAAGCATTTTGTTCATCAGACAGGACGAAGACTGAAATAAGGTCACCCTGAATGTAGTTTTTCATGCACTAAAATTCACCTTTTCAATGCGCTTTGTTTCAAGGCGGCGTCAACATCAATATCGGTGCTACTGAAATCTACGATAATGACATTAATGTGCGGGTCCCTTGTTTCCGAGTACAGCTGAAAAATAAGGAACACAATTGCAAAATGAATTACATTCAAGTCCAAATAGAGGCAATAATGGCCAGCAGTTGGGCTTCCCCAGATGGATGATCTGATAATTCTCTAACACATGAATTTTAAAACCGAAAAGGTAAAAAAAGGTACACCGAATTCTTAGACAATGAAGGAACAACCAAGAGAAAATAGTATAACAATAACATATGCGACAGCGAAAAAAAGGTTGTGGGTAAGCTTTAAGGGATAAAACGGAAAAGATGCTGAACGAATGTTCTCAGTCGCTACCCAAAGGGCAAATTACAAAGAAAATTTGGAACTGTACTGAGATGGTATAGGTGTGATGCGCCCGTCAGAAAGATAGGAAACTGAGGTAGTTGCTTGGCAATGGGCGAAAGGAAAAATAAGAGTCAAACACACGAAATGAACCTGCAACCTCCGTACACCGGTCGCACACTCCACACACTCATGAAGACAAGTAGATTTCACGTTAATGAAAAATGTATCCACTGGCATTGGAGAATGGTTAGACCAACGCTAGCTAACGGTAAAGTTATTGAAAATTAGTGATCTGGACAATTCTTACCTCTACCATGTTGTTTATAAAATGCTGGACCCACTTTCCTTGATTCTTAACTGCAAAATGGAATCAATGCAAAAACGAGAAGCTCTCGAACAAGATTTCTTTGTTTCACAAGAGTAAGCAACACAACGACAATGGAATAAAATAACTGTTGCATAAAAGGCTCCTACCTGGAATAATAATATGGACTGTGGCGTGTTGATTGACAACAAATTGTTGTGGCAAACAGAACTCTGTGCTGCCAAGTTTCTGATACACGTACTGCGAAAGGCGGACAGACGTATCTGCGAAAAAAAAAAAAGGATAAACTGCTGATACTGGAACTGTTAGCGTAAACTCAAAGGCTAGGAAAGTAAGTTGCATGCAATCACAGCCGAAAATGGTCTGGAAAAAACTGGATTTAGTCCACATAATTTATGTGGACAAAATCCAGTTTTTTCCAATACACAGTTAGTCTTATAGACCAACTGTGTATTATACTCACTTTTGCCCTCCACGTTCAATTCCTGTGAAGAAAGGAAATGTTATCATCAGAACATACAGACAATTCACTAATTCTCATCAACAAGTGGAATCGAAAAAGCTTCATGCACTTACAACATCAATAAGATATCGGTCCCCTTTCAAAACATCGTGATTTTCTTCAATATTGACAATTTCTTTTACCGAGTATTTGCTACAAAAAATGTTGGAAACAAAGGAATACGTTTTGTTAAATATTTGCACCTCCAAGCAGACTAAAGCATATATGAAGTGGGTCGTTTATAAAGAAAACTGTGGTGCTGCGTCGGCGGGGAAGTAGTGTACAAAAAATTGGTTTTATCAACGGAGTTGATAATGTAAATTGACCAGCGTACAGAGATTCTAAAAGCTGACGTTTCGAGCGTTAGCCCTTCGTCAGAGCGAATCGAGGAATTATGGGTTTATGGGTTCGAGGAATTATGGGTTGTGCGCAGTTTTTATAGTGAAGTAGGAGCTACGCTATTGGTGATAACATGGCAACGTGAAAAATAGGAAACATTAGTTAAATGAAAAGCGTTCGTTAATACCGTGGAACAAAAATTCATCTTCCCAATCGGCACTCTTAATCCCCACGGTATTAAGGAATAAATTAGTTAAATGAAAAGCGTTCGTTAATACCGTGGGGATTAAGGGTGCCGATTTGGCATTGGGAGCTGGTCATTTGTGGGTTCTAATTATCCCGTGAGGAAAAGCGTGGGGATTAAGGGTGCCGATTTGGAAGATGAATTTTTGTTCCACGGTATTAACGAACGCTTTTCATTCAACTAACGTTTCCTATTTTTCACGTTGCCATGTTACCACCAATAGCGTAGCTCCTACTCCATTATAAAAACTACACACAACCCCATAATTCCTCGAAACGTCAGCTTTTAGAATCTCTGTACGGTGGTCAAATTACATTATCAACTCCTTTGATAAAACCAAATTAAAGCATATATGCTTACGTAAATTGTTTAAAACGGTCGCTCATTTTGCCTACATACAGTGACATTGGCGATCTTGTAAACAATATTAATATATAGATCGTTTTCACTGTCACGCAATAAAAAAATAAATCGAAAACCATCCAGTGGAAAAAGTCAAGAATTCGTGATGTTGTAGAAGATAAATGAAGAAGACACTTCTCCAAGTTTTAGGCCTGTGCGTTTCCCCAAACTTCAGATATTCGTCGAAATGTTTCGCAGAAATTTACAGAGCCCAGTATGAAAACGCCATGTTGGTGCACATCTGTGGTGCACCAATATGGCGGCCGGAAAATAGTGTCAACATCTGTTACTTACTTTGACTATCTAGGCGAGTGATCATCTGTACTGAACAGACAGCTATTTACCTAAGCACTTTTCCTTATGCTTTAAATTCTAAAAAGGCTCAAAACCATGAGATGAATATATATTTCTCAATAAACTCGATCGTCGCCTCGTGTCACGCACCGCTATAACTCAGAAATTCAAAATGCTCTGGTTTCCAAACGAAGTACGCTATTGAGCTTTAAAATTGCAAATGGATACAAATTTACCGCCTCTTATGCCTGATGAGGATAAAAACTTTCGTGGCTCTTTAGTTTTGGATTTTAGAAAATGATGACGTCACGTGAAAACGATCTATAGATTTAACCAAGCCTAAAAGCGGAGCTCCCGGGTATTCATTGTTACAATTAACCTGGCTGGAACCTGCGATCCAATCGAAACCCAATACCTGGACAGCGGTCAACTTCAAAGAAAGAGCTGACCTCGATGAGCTCCGAACTTGAGCCCGCTATATGGTCAGGTGATACTGATGAGCGTATATCTTGTTTTGACACGTGTCAATTAACCACAACATGGATGTCCAATAATTATGTCGAAGATGTACGCTGTAAACTAGCTGGAATGAGCTGGAGTATGGCCGCTGTCACAGCGTTTTGTGTCGCCCCGTGTTATCCGTTTCCCCGAACACTGAGCACCAGTACTGTGTGTTCTCCCTTCCCTCCCCATAGAGCATTTCAGTGCTGGTATTTTTTACAGGTCACAGTTCATTGTTTTATTAATACAGAAAGTATCCTAAACATGCATAAAAAGCTAACCTTAGGCCTAACTAGGCCTAAACAAAAGTTTATAGCCCTAAGGTTAGCTTTTATGAATGTTTAGGATACTTGATGTATTCATATTCTGCTATAATATTTATCGTTATGGCGTGATTACTTTCCTTTACTTTCATATTTCTTTTTGTTTTGACGTATTCTAAAGTCGGCAATTTTGAAGGGAACACGTAGCACTGAAATATTCTATGGGGAGGAAAGGGGGAACACACAGCAATAGTGCGAGTGTTCGGGGGAACACAACGCTGTGACACCGCCTCAATGAGCTCTAAACTTGAGCCCACGATATGGTCATGTGGGTCACATTGGCATACATGGTCGCTGGACATACGTACGGAAACCAAATTTTCTCGAACAGATAGGTCACCATATTTTCTTACCCATGGTGGTCTGCGCGCGAAGCTCAGCTATGCCATACCAAAACAGGAGCCCATGACTTGGAGCGAGCAACTCCCATAATAAGCCTATGTCACGGCATTTGTACAGACCAATCTATTCCGGGACTACCTTTGCCCTTTCGCCCTTTTGCCCTTTCCCTTTCGGGACCTGGCCGGGGACATTGTGTTGTGTTCTTGGGCAAGACACTTTACTCTCACGGTGTCTCTCTCCACCCAGGTGTATAAATGGGTACCGGCGTAATGCTGGGGGTAACCCTGCGATGGACTAGCATCCTATCCAGGGGGGAAGCATAAATACTCCTAGTTGCTTCATGCTACGGAAACCGGAGATAAGCGCCGGCCTTAATGGGCCTTCAGGCTCGTAACAGAGACTTTACCTTACGGCATTTGTACAGACCAATCTATTCCGGGACTACCTTTGCCGCAAAACAACAAAGGCAGTTCCGGTTCGGTGACGCTATGACGTCAAGTTAGTTTCCCGTGATTGGTCATCGGGGTCTTGCGGGAAATCCAATCTTAAATAAAATCGTTCTTTGAAAATGCCGTAACAGGAATATATAGGAGTTGCTCTCTCCTACGCATGGGCTCCCGACTAAAAGTAAAGCGCGCGCTCTGATTGGTTAATTACCCATTCACTATTTGCCCATTGGCGAATGGTTATGATGAAAATACTGATGCGTGCGCCGGGAAAAATGATCTTTTCAAACTACAATAATGATCGACCAGTCTACCGCTGAAATTTCCTCGCAGCTTTGTGAAAAAAGACTTTGAAAATGTCATGTTTTAACCCGT
>NC_090892.1:3293000-3303000 GCF_036669925.1 Montipora capricornis
AGCCGACGTTTGTAGCTTCAAGTAACATGATGATAATAGGGAATGTCCGCAAAACTGATACTTAGCCAAAATGAGGAAGCCTCAGAATTTTGCTTGGGAAAGACGACGACAACGCGTTTAAAGAATGCACGGATTTATACTTTTTTTAACGTTCCTCGCGTACTCCCAAAGTTTGCGTACGCCAATGTTAAAGTGTCCGAACGTTTACTTCCTCCTTAAAGCTTCTCCGTGGTCGCAGCTTCGAACCACGACCTAACCTCAAAACAGCTGGGGAGAAAGTGCTTCCTTTGCATTTTCATCTACAAATCGTTAGACTTTCAAGTCGACTTTGAACCGTACAACTTGTCTCGAAGCAATCAAGCATTGCATTGCTGCACATTGCTGTGCGACGTAAAAGAACCTACACAATGTTCACAAAGAGCAGGGCATTGAATTCCCGATGTTGTGTTCTATCTCAACCTGGCTGGATAACATTGAAGAGCTTTTGACCGAACGAGCCCACAAAAACTAAATGCAGCCTGAGTTTTCACGTTTCGTCATTGCCGCCATGCTGGTGGGCGAAAACAAAACATCTCTCTTTAGCTTCTTACATCATTGTCATCTGTGTGCCGAGAGATTGGTTGCAGAACATCTATGATCCTTCACTATGCTTATAATGTGGTCTTTTCTTCGAATATTGGAGGGTGGGGAAAGGTTGGAGTTCCGGTGTCTATGGGTTGGTGTCAGTTCTAGCAGCAGCTCAGTTATTAGGGGTTGAGGTTTCAGTGTTCAGAAAGATACAGACCTAATGTGAACACTTTTTTGGGCAGCAGCCTGCACATCAAAGCCTTCAGAACGAAATAATCATAAATCACTACAAGAAATGATTTCAAATTCTGGACTCACATCATTTGACCAGGGAAATTTCTTCACGGTAGGAGAAGATGGTTTATGGACACTGCTTTCTTGTGTCCTTCCTGCATCACTTGGAACAGTAACTTGTTTAACCTGCCTGCTCTTGTTCTCCTGATGATCATAAGCAACAGCTGCAGTTGCTTCTGTATCAACTCTTGAGGAAATGTTTGAGGTATGGCTCTCATTGAACACTTGTTTGAGCCTCCTTTTATCAACATATTCCCTTCCTTTTATTTTAAGTTTGTCTGGAAACAAGCAAGAAAGAAAGAAAGATAAGATTTGAAGGATTTGGGATGGGGATAAACTGGGTGACTTAATGGCTAACCCATTCACTCCACAGGCAACCCAGGATGCCTCCAGTTGACAAGTAAATTCACCTGGCGTTAGCCAGTGGAAAATCTGTTAATAAGTCTCATTCCGAGGTCAAAGGGTTAAGCCATCCCAAAAGCATCACAGCTTAATGCATTACATTTTAAAAGAAAGCAAATGCAAATTTTATTTTTCCTCATCCCAAATTACAACAAAAAACAAAAAAAAAAAGAATTTTGTTTTGAGCAGGTAAATTAAATTTATGCAAATTATGTTTATTTTTTTACCCAGCCTGTATTCATTTTCTTTGTGGTCTGTTTGATGCTTTGCTTTTTCATTAAATATTGTTTCCCAGTCATCTTCTCTGCTATTTGCTGCATTTCCTTCAACGTCCTAACAAAATTAAAAATCACCAGTAAGAACATAAATTCGGAACACTTTCTCAAAATACCAATGTGCAGAAGGGGATTTCTCCCCCACCAACATCTGCTGAAATGAAAAAGTACTTCCATGCAACAGCTGTTTGCCCACTATCTAAAGAAACCAATCAGCATTAACTAATTGTATTGTACATAGCCAATCACATGCTGTGAAAGAATGCCATACAAAACAGGAGTTTACCCAAAACTGGAAAACGGCCTCTGATTGGTCCGTAATCCACAAACGGAAGTGGTTTTCGTTTCAGCAGATGTTAGTGGGAGAGGAACGTGTGACAAAGCCCTAAGAATGTCTGCGTAGGAGGCTACCCCCAACATAACACTTCTAACCACTTGGGATCACTTGGGGAGGCCTAATTTACATAAGCTTAGTAGTTTCTTTTAGGCCTCCTCACCACCAATGTAATTCAATAATGTTTCTTTCCATCTTCTCTTTTTTGATTGTTCATATTTGCATTTTAATTTCTTTTTTCTGTGGCAAATAAAAAATAAATAAATAAATAAATAACCAACAAATATGAACAGTTTTCTTGTACAGACAACTTAAGACTGAAACTTGTTAGCAAACCAAATCATGAAGAGCAATCAGTGGAGGCTTTGAAAAAGGGGCAATAAGGCTGAGACATTTTTGTAACACTTGCACTCAACAATAACTCAATATGCCTTTTGCAGATAATTTACATAATTAAAATTGGAATTATAACACCTGGCAATTTACAGAAATTGACGATGCATGGAGCACAGATGAGAGATACACCTGGTTAGGAAGGGATTTGTTTCATATCCACTTCCCCAGTTCTTGAAAAGCCGTCAGTACCAGCCCTTCAACCCCACCCTCTGCACGCCCACTCACACGAGAGATCCTGCTACATGTAAATTAGACAGCTGATTAGACAATGAAAAAGACTTCGAAAATACATTATTTTATTTGTTCACTAAATTCGGAATGGTTAAGCCCTTCAGCGATCTTTTATCTGTATAAAGAAGACATCTTTAACGCAGCATAGGCGATCTCGCAAATTTTAATGCTCATTGTTTGACACGCTCCGCTTTGCTTGTGACCACGTCATACTGTATACATGTTTACACGTCGAGTCGTTCAAGTATTAGAATAAATTAAATTAGCCACGCTGAGATTGAGCTTCAGCGTTAGACACCAATATTTAAACAAAATATTACAGCTCAAGAAGACTTCTCTGCTTCATGGAACGGAACTGAACTGTTTATAAATTTCACCAGCGGAATCGGAAAATAAATGCAGCCTTACAGGTTAAAAAAGTTACTTAAAAGTTACTTGATTCAAATATTTCAACGACAGTTTTATTCTAGAACTTATATAAAAGCGTCTCTTAATATAGGGTTTCTCGGAATGCATGGTATTTAAAATAAATGAAAATCAAGGCTTACGAGAGCAATTTATACAAAGTAATTTGAAGAAAATATAAGCTTACTTTAAATTACAGCAAGTTCAAATTAAAGAATTATTTAAGGTTAAACACTATTTATCTGTTACCAAAAAGGGTATCTAAAAGGCAGATTTCCCTCTAAATAGTATCCGATGGATTTCTTTTGGAACTGCCTTGGCAGCTGTGTGTGTACACAATGTAAACCGGAAGGGACGTTGCGCTACAATGGAACCCATTTCTTATATGTTTACCTTCACATCATCAAGCTCCTGCTCGGTAGCAAAGAGATTTATATCTTCATCTTCTGCTCCATGAGATGTTTCCCCTTTGAAGAGAGTTACAATACGAGATCATGACAACACTTGAAATGCTTTCAATGAATTCTTAACGGCTATTTATCAGCGGGTGAAACAAAAAACATCCCTTCATGATGATCACGTGTAAAGAAAGTAAGCTTATTGAAGCGCAAAATCAACCAATTTCCTTACCTCTCTTTTTCACATTTAATGTTTCAGAGTTTGATACTTCCTTCCACTGAAGGAACAAGAGCAACGAAGCAATTAGAACCGCGAAAACGGAGAACTGAATTAAGCGCTTCAATCTCCGAACTGCCACCATGATTTCAGGGTATCGATATAAACGATGTTCATCATTTTGCCCCGTATAGTCTTAAATTGTTTCCTCCAAGAAAAGGTGGCGAAACAATGTCACGCAACATTTGCTCTATTCCGTATTTCAAGGCACCAACCAGTTGCTTGGAATCTTTCAAAAGAATCACAACGTTGAAATTATCAACAGCACTTATTAAAAGTTAAGAACCACTCATCCGGGACATTTTAGCGGAAGTGGTAATAAACCGGAAAACAACACAGAAACTGTCACCCGTTTACGGTTTTATGTTTCAAGGTGGCGCATTCATTTTCCTATTTTCCCTAGTCATGCTATAAAAGCTTAATTTATCCCCGTGTTGTTCATATTGAGAGGGTTAATATTTTAAATCTTGAAATATACACCGACCACCCAAGTTTTCAAGTAGTTTGATATATTGTTTCCTCATTAGTAGAACAAATACTGGCGATGTGTGCCAGTGGGCTTTATTCCCTCGTGAAAATCATTAAAAATAGCTAAAATGGGACAACTGAACAAATACAGACGATATTTACGAGTGGCCTTTATTCCATCATGAAATAAACTAAAAACAAGGTAAAAAGGAAAAAACTGGAAATAAAAACGAATTTTCTTGTGAGTATTTGAATTTAAGTCTAAGACTGGATTACGCTCTGTCGTTTGTCACTTTGTGGCTAGATATCATTTCGTACGCTAAATTCCCTGTTATGGCTCCCTCATACAAACAGGTGTGCTTTGCTTTTTTTTTTTTTGACAATTTCGCGAGGAAACCTTTTGCTCAAAAATCGCAAATGGTGATTAAAGTTGGCATTCTGCAATTTCAACGCAAAAAATATTGCAATTTTATCCAGAAAATAATACATTTGCTCAGGAAACAACATGAAAAATTAAAAATTGTGACCGACCAGACTTAGTTTCATTCATTGGCAATTAATAAAGGGGGTCAAAAAAGAAAACTATCAACTCTCTTTGACATTTACCACGTCGTCTTGTGCCATTCAGATAATGTATAAACATAATCATATCAAACATGAAGAAATATTATGTATATTTATCATTGCTATTCTGGATGCAGTTTGCTGTCAGCGACAAAAACGGTTAGTTAGAAAACAGCCCCCAAAATAAGACAAGGACATTCATTGATCTAATTGATGTTTATGTATTAACATATCAAGAACATATGCTCTCTGTTTTTAAGGCATTCGACATAACACGTTTCAAACAACCTAACAAAAACTGAAGTTCTGAAAATTAAGATCACTTTGTCTGGTAAACCAAAACCTTGTTTCGAATTCAAACTGGCTTTTTCTCAAACCACATTTACATAATATAATAAACCACATGCAACACAGACATGTCCACATTGCATGCATAATAAAGCACTTTGTTGGGTTTTTTAAATAAGTACGAATTTGAGGAATGACGACTGAGGCGATATAAGATGAATATGACCCAAAAAGAAGATAACAGCTGACGGAAAAAAAATACTAAGGAGGTCAAGGATTCGTTTAGTCCCTGGCGATACTTGGATTAGTTGCTAATTTGTCACTTTTTGTCAGTGACAATAGGGCCGTTTATACGAGAGAAAATAAGCCGCGACTTACATAAGACGCTGACACCCCGTATAAATGGTACAAAATCTACGTTCACGGCTTTCTCAAGCCGCGGCTTATCCTGGCCTGGGAGTTTATACTCGTATAAGTAGTTCCTTTCGCGTATTATGTACGCCGCGGCCAGAGCAATATTCGTAAGCCGCGGCTTATTTTCCCTCGTATAAACGGCCCTTATGAAGTCGCATAGGGTTTGAGCAAGACATCGAAATTTATTAGTTTTCTTTGCGAAAACAGAAAGTAGGTGAAACTCAAAACTAGATGCTATTTTTAAAAATGGAAAGTAAAAGGTCGATAAAAGTTGCGAAACGGAAAAATGTAAAATAGACATCACTAGTAATCGTTTCATTCTCCAGTTTCGCTCTTGTTCAAAGACGGAAGTTCAATTTATAAGTCGATCTTATACCTCTCTCCCTGTGAACCGATTTTTAACTATTGATAAAACTGCATGTGGGCGCTGATATGAGGTCAACAAAAAGAGGCTGTGTGGCATTAAATCTGATTTTACTCACAAGTTTTCTTTCAAGGTTTTGTAAAACGTTTTACTGTGGTTTGTTCCTTTCTTTTAAGTACAAGGGGGCAAACGACCACAACAACCAATTGGAGGTCAATGAAATCAAGGTCCAAGGTCTGCGACAACACTACGGAACGCCTGTCGAAGGCAAAGACCACCGTGACAGTCCTCGGTCATTGCCTCGAATAGTACTCTCTCTGACCTTTGAAAAAAAAATTCCTCTGGCAACGAGGAACTTTCGACCCGAGAGTTCTTGATTTCGAAGGTCCACTATCGATGGTAAGAACATTTCACTGATGGAAGTGAAGAATGGTGGAATGGACGGGGACAATTCGAAACTGAGAACTAAAACAGAAATACCCAGTGGTCGCTTACTACAGGATGGGCAGGGAAATAATACTGGCATATACGGCTAAAGACAAATCGCGTCTCCGGTGGTCAGAGGACTACACCGCTTTCCCGCCGGTTTGGCCAAAGACTCCCGTCGAGTTATCCTCAGATGGATAAACTAAAACCCAGACGCCAGACTAGTGGCAGACAGAAAGAGGCTTTCCGTTGGTGACTAGTCGGCGGACATGATTTATTCAATACAGTCATAAGTAAAGCGACCAAAGTAAGACTTTAGAAAGCAGTTTTTATTTCAGTCAAACGTCAAGGTTGATTGTCTTCACTTATCTGTATCGAATTGTCTTGCGGGGCAAAAATTACAACAAGTACACTTGTAGAGGCGTAGAGCGCACTCTTAGCACCAAGGAACGTATGAGCGATCTTTTAAAGTTTTTCACCCAGCCACACACACAACCATGATTTCCGAGTTAAAACACATATAATCTAATCCAGCTGTAACTCCCTATCCATTAGATTAAAGCAATATATCAAGACACATTTTATGCAAGCGTGCGTGACCCAGTGGTTAGACCGCAAGCTATTCCATGCTGGTTTCTGCGGGTTCAAATTCCGCTGTGGTCCCACCACAAAACGTCGACCTGACATGAAAATCTATTTCGTAAAAATTGAACAGAAAATGAAAGGAAAGGAACTTTAAGTGTGTACTCTTCTAGCGCTGGAGCACTAATTGGGGACACTGTAAACTAAAATCAACAAATTAACGCAAATCACATCAAATGTTAGTTTTTGAGGAGAGGGGAAAAGCGGGGTACCTGGAGAAAAACCGCTGCGCCATCCCTGCATCCGTAAAAAAATCAATGTTGAAATCTTGAACGGTTTATATTATTTCTCATTGTGGGTATGATTACAGAAAGAAAACGATCCAAATAAACTTAACAGCGTAATAAATGAAACTGGAAGGAGGAACTGGCATGCTGGCTTACAAAGTGTGGTTGATTTGACCGAGACCGCAAACCGTATGCGTCCTTAGTACCACTTAGTACTCCCGCTGTACGCCTCCCTGCCCATTGAAACCACTGGCTTTGACAACTATCTCCTAAAGCAAAAAAAAACTTTTTGCGAAAGACAGAGTTATTGGTGATGAAAGGCCTTAATCATTTCAGAACGACTGAATGTCAAAGAAGTGAAACAGTCTCTCGCTCTTGAATTTCTCTTTATACGCGTCACAAACTGTCCACAAGAACTCGAGAAGGGTCACAAAGAATGCCTCGTTGACAGCATAACTTGGTCTTAAGCCAAACTTTCTCCTATATGCAACAACATGGACGGCAGTTAAGCGTCGGCCTGGTTTACTTGGTCGGTGTTGGACCGCCGGCTTCTCCGCTGTCCAAGGTTTTCAAGAGTCGAAACAAGCCGGCTGCTTCTTTTATGCGACTAAACTCAATACAGAATGATTCTAATTCAATAAAAAGGTCCTGCAACAAAAACGTTCAAAAAAATTCTTTAAGTATACTAGCTTAACAAACACGGTGAAATATTCTCCCACCGAGAGCAACAGTGGTTCTATTCACCTAGCGCATATCCCAATACGGCTATCCGCTGAACCCTTGAGGGAGCAGAGTCCCATTTGACCGTTTTTCCAGGTAACTTCACCGTACAATAGCAGCACGATTTGAATCACCGTACGTGATCAAACTACATACAAATCATCCCCGCGAAACGAAAGCCGCATACAGTAATGACTGCGGGCTTGTCACTAATGGTGTCTAACAGTCACTAACGGTATTTTGTACTCTCGGCACTTCGTGCCTCCTACGGAAAGCTTCGCTTTTCGGAGTTCGTAGCCCTTCGTCGCCCGAAGGGTGAGTTTGACGCGGATAGGATTTCAACAATAACACGATCGTTTGTGTGTAGTTTGATCACGTACGCGATACGTTTATTCAATTCAACAAGAACGATTCCCGCTGCAGTTGTACAGGCATATTGTAAAAGATGGACTGAATTTGTAAAAGATGGATTTACAGAAACACGATAGCATAGTTCGACTGCTGATTTGTTTATTTCTTTGTCTATCGCATTTCAATTTTAATTATTTTATTTTATTTTCATTTTATTTTATCGCTTGACATTTAAATAAGTACGGCAAAAAAAAAGAATTGTTCGTACATTGTTGAGTAATATTAGCATTTGGAAATTTTTAAGAACATTAGAGAAGTAATTACGGCCAGTAATCATTCTCGGCCGTCTCTCGTGTTCAAAAAAACATCCTGGTGCTTATATTTAACTAAACAATGCACTCGGCACATTTTTTATGTCTTAAATGATAAACATCCTCAAATACACAGGAGCTGGTCCAGACCGATTTCCAACGCTTTACGGGAATGGGTAATTTTACTAGGGCAAACATGGAACAAACTAAAATGTAAGTGACAAACAAACGACCAGGCTGCCAAAAGACTGGAATTTTTTTTAACATGCATTGTACACCTTTGACGAAAATAATTATGCATATTTTAATATTTTGCGCGGGAGAAGAAGGTGATTGTGCGAGGAAAGTGATGGTAGATTCTTTAAAGCTTACATCTCTGACTAAAAAAGGACGACGTGCATTTGGAATTCCAGAGTTCTCATGGAGCTCAGTAAAAATGAAAGAAGAGCTTAAAAGCGGGACATTTGGGTCCGTCTATTTGGCGGATTTTAAATTTGGAGAAGTGCAGAGTCATGTTTGCATCAACTGAGAAGTTGAAAGGTGAATCCGCTGCTTCAAAGCAACGCTTCGAGAACCACATTTGCAAGTCGTGTTATTGTCGTTATTGTTTGGTCGATTTTCTTTAATATACGATTGAAATATCTTTTCTCTTGATACCAGTAAATCAGTTTCCTCTCACAAGTTGTTAAATTAGGAGACATAACGCTTTCTTATCATGAAGTCATTCGGTCTTTTAAACACTTCACGTTCCGGGTAGAACTTTTGCGAGACAGGTTTGGAAATGACAAGATGGTTTCGTTTTTGGATCATGCTTGCAAAAGAATAGGTTCGGCTTTCTTGACATTATGTTCAAAGTTTACTTTAAAGATGAATAAAACAGTGGATTCTATCTAAGCACTATATCCTTGAAATGTTTAAATTCTTCATAGAGGGAACAGAAACGTTTTCCAGATTTGTTATAGTAACTGTCCATATCTGGACCAAGCTTTTTCAGTTAACCCTAGTACGAGAAAAAGTGAACACTGTGCATCCAGTAAACACGCGAAAAAGCGTGCAGAACGTCGCAAAAAAAGAAAATAAACACGAATAATTTTCAGTGTATAAATTGGTAGCAACAATCCAAGTTTTAAAAATGCACCTTTTACAAATCCATGTTTTACAAAATGCCAATATTGTACGGTCAATTTAACTGGAAAAACGATAAAATGGAACTCCTCTGCTCCTTGTGGTTCTATGGACGACTGCGTGAATCAAAATTTAACTTCTAAATCTTTGCCTGGCCTCTCTGAGAACAACATCCACAACACACAACCACTATTAAAGAAGTAAATAATTATTTTGTGGGTTCGAAAGTCGATTGGCGCTAGCTAGCCTGAAATGATGCTTCCAATTTGCCTGCTCAGAGAAAGTGCTTTCCCAGATCAAGATAGAAAGCAAAAATGAAGGACAAAGACGGAAAATCGTCCTTTTTCGATGAAAAACATACAGAAATTGAAGTTCCTGCAAACTCGGGATAGGACCAGAAAACAGAATCACAAACAGGTGTTTTCTATTGCACACTACATGCAACTTGTGTGTTTATAACACAATTATATCGAATTTGGCTCGAAGTCTAATTTATAACGCTTGATGAGCAGCAGCACAAA
>NC_090892.1:3308000-3316569 GCF_036669925.1 Montipora capricornis
CATATTACCATCAATAATCTCAGCATAGAAGATGTCACATCCTTCACATACTTAGGCAGTGTTATTAACATCACGGGAGGAACGGACGAACACGTATTGGCAAGGATAGGGAAAGCAAGTAGCGCATTTAATATCTCAGCAAACATCTGGAGATCCAGGGAAATAACAACAGCCACCAAAATTAGAATTTTCAATTCCACTGTAAAGTCTGTCTTGCTCTATGGGTCTGAAACATGGAGAATGACTAAGAAGACCGTGTCAGAATTACAGACTTTTGTAAATAGATGTCTGCGCAGAATCCTTGGTATTTATTGGCCAGTCACTATCAGCAATAAACTGTGGGAAACCACAGGTTAAGCACCTGTGAGGCAACAGATGATGAGCAGAAAATGGGCATGGATTGGCCATAAACTTAGGAGATCAAATGACTGCATGGCTCGACAAGCCTTTGGTTGGAACCCACAGGGAAGTAGACGGAGAGGGAGACCGCATAACTGCTGGAGGAGAGACACAGACCATACCATCCAGTCGAGAGGTCTCTCTTGGCATCAGCTTGAACACCTGTCCAGGGACAGAGGGGACTGGAGGGACTTTGTCAGTGGCCTATGTTCCAAGAAGGAATGATAACGGCTTTAGAGCAGATCGGATGACGCGTCAGATCTGAAGGGGAAATCAGAGATTCCCAGAAACCCATCAAATCACTCAGGACAACACAGAAAATAGTAGGTGAGTGAACGTTATTTATCTGGCTGTCCATAAAAGGATCAGTTGAATCAGCCCTTAAAATTGTCTAAAATAAGGAGATGTCATGTGCTCTCGCATCCTTAGGGTCATGTACCTGTGATAAGTCATGAAAATTATTAATGTTATCAGTGTCATTCTCTTTTCTTTTAATACCCAGTCCCTTTTTCTTGCACTGGAAATAACTTTTTGGTGTTCCATCTCTTTGTTCCTGTTTGTTGCGCCATCTTGGATAAGCAGTCTCGCTTGAATGAATTCGAACAAAAGTAAAGCGTGAAGCAACCCCTTTTGTAGTGCATCTTCGGTTAATTAACTCTTTCCCTCCGAAGAATGATACTTATAGATTCTACTGCCAGACAATTTTACTCATCAATGGAATCCGCTTCAGGGGTGAATGGGTTGACATAATATTATTTTTTCCTAACCAGATGTGAGCTAATGAAAAGTACATGTAGTAAGTTTTAAGTTAAGACCATTTTCAACTTAAAAACAGTAAATCTGCTGTAACAGAGACTGTGTCTTTTAAGGCCGCGTTGCATACATGTACCTACCTTGCTAGGAGTCAGTCCAATATGATAGACAAGCTTAGGGTCCTTCTCGAGTTCAATTAACACTTGCTGGATGAGAAGAAAAAGGTGTGACTATGTGAGAGCAGTGTAGCAACATACTATAGTAGCATAAAAGGATGGTGTACATGAGCGTGGTCCTTACAAGGACACAGTCATGTAGTTCCCAATCAGGGTGTCCAGTACTTGTCCTGGATTTCCTATTTGAAAACTACTTAAGTTGGTCAGGTCTTATCACTCAAGGGAACAAGAAAAAACAAGGTGAGTGAACCATCACAACAGTGTTACTTAGAAATGTCAGAAACAAACAATCTAAATTATGAGAACACTTTTTCAAAGATGATCTTTTGATTTTACTTTAGGGACATGAATGGCAGAGCCCAGTCAAATAGTAGTTAAATAAACAGTTTCTACCTAAAAAAAAAAAAAAAAATTCCCCAGAATCTTTGCTATTTTTGGACTACATGTATAAAAGGGCAAAATTAATATGCAAAGGGTTGGCAAGAGATTTTCTTTCCTGCCAAAAGAAAATGTAGTTACTTAAAGGTTAACTCAGCATTGAAAAGCAAAGAACTGTGAAAAGAACATGGACTTGAACATGTACAGTAATAACCTGCTGTTGGTGTAGAACTAAATTAGCCTTAAAAGCCTTGTTCATTAAACGACGAACTTCAGCACCTATAAAATAGGAAAAAGGATTGAGTGATGAAATAATATGTCAAATTAATTATCTTTGACCACTGACTAAATATAAACAAAATGATTATGAATATTGTCTTGCATTACACAGAATCACAATGAATAGGTATTCAAAAAACTCATTGCTTGCATGAAGATTTAAAACTTGAAGCATGCTTATCTTGTAACCCACGAAATTACGTACAAATAAACCAACAACTGCAAAACACAATTAATAATATTTTTGATCTATTTATACCAAGAGTCTACATTAACATGACACATTAATAGGCACTAACCAGCACTATTTGTCACACACATTGTACTGTCCCACTCAACAGCATGTATTTCTCCAGTTGGATTCATCCACACAAGCTAAAGTTAAGAAGACACTACACATTATTATGTTGCCTGAAGAGTCACTGGACTTGTAACACTCAAACCTACTGTAACATCACTTTTTGTTTGGGGGTCTCTGAATTTTTACACTGTACATTGTGTATTTTACAAATAGGGGAGGAATCCTAATGTTTTACTTGCATTAACCCTGCTTACAGCCCTAAACCCGACATACTTAGTATTTTACTCTGTCTAATGCCAGACAATTTTACTTGTCAATGGGGAACACTCCTGAAGGAGCCAATGGGTTAAACTGTCACTTTATTCTCTCTTTGAAATACATGTAAACTTGTGGAACTGTTTGAATCGTGCAAGCACCTACCCGGTGTTTCAAAAAGCCTGACTAAGATTTACAAGTATTCATTTTACAGATTTTGAAGCATGCCAACCCTTTGTGGCAGTTGAACATTCTGCTTGATTTCAACTAGTTTCCTTT
The DNA here is from genome assembly GCF_036669925.1 of Montipora capricornis. Classification (NCBI taxonomy): domain Eukaryota; kingdom Metazoa; phylum Cnidaria; class Anthozoa; order Scleractinia; family Acroporidae; genus Montipora; species Montipora capricornis. The sequence continues at coordinate 3,310,821 of NC_090892.1, forward strand.
CCTGCGCACCTGATTACCTTAAAGATAATAGCAGAGCTCAGGTGCACAAAGCATGCCAGCAGAGCACCATGGGTAAGATTTTTTTGGAAATCTATCCAAACAAGAAATTTTGGCCCCTGCCCACCCATACAGACTGTCGGGGTGGAGGTGGGGCAGCAGGATAGCCTTCGAAAATGGGAGTGTTCAGGCAATTTTCCTTGGCGGGAAATCGTGTGACAGCGTTGCATTTGGCTACACACATTTTTCTGGGGGTAATCATATTAGTGACGAGCAACGGGAGGAGCAGCAAGAAAGAGCACGAGAGAGGAGGCAACGAAATTTGGGACATTTAAGCAAAGAAAGCCTCCAGAGAAGCCAAGGAAGACGAAGAAGAGAAAATTTCAATGAAGAACACCGTAAAGCTGGGAGAAATAGAGTGAGAGACAAGACACTTATTTACAATGGTTAGCTTTCAGGTAATGTTTTCCTTCTTGATGCGTGCCTTGCTGCCTCACATATTTTGTAAAACTTGCTACAAAACAAAGAAGGCCTGAAAATGTTAGACAGTGATAATTTCTGGCATATTTCAACAATCACACACCACATACATTGTAGCCATTCAAGCTTACAGCACACATGATTGGCAAGTTTTCTTGTCATCAATGTTTACATGTATTTTTGTCAGACATACAAATGTAAGGTTATTAAAACCAAACTCTTGACATAGTATAAATTAATTTTATTTCGGATTGCAGTACATTTATCTACAACAAATGCACTTGTAAGCAATGTTTGGGACAGTTTAGGTTCTTTTTGGCCCAGATAAAACTCAGAAAAGCAGTTTGGTAAGCTTGAACCTGTGATTTTCGGCAAAATCTCCAACTGAGATTGAGTAATAACAATCATTTGTCTTGTTTGTCACAGGTTTTTTGGCTTGCTACGGTTGCTTATTTTGGAACTGAATTCATCATTACTGTGGTGACGGTCCATGTTAGATTAATAGCTTTTGATTTATAGGCTTTTTGTGTGAAATGGATGTCCAGTCATGAGCTGCTTTCTTTGACTGTGAAATTTTAGTAGAGTAAGCGAATTAATACGCTTTACATTGACTTTTTAGCATTTTTAGTGGGAGATTCGGTGGCCTTATGGTTAGTGCGCTCGACTACAGATCGATTGGTCCGGGTTTGGGTCCTGGCAGGGGACATTGCCTTGTGTTCTTGTACAAGACATTTTACTCTCACAGTGCCTCTCTCCACCCAAGTGTACATGTATAAATTTATGGGTACCAGCGAATTTAATGCTGGGCGGAACCCTGCAGTGGACTAGCATCCCATCCAGGGGGGAGTAGAAATACACCTAGTCGCTTCTTGCTACAGTAACCGGAGATAAGCCTTGGCATGATGGGCCTTTTAGGTTCATAGCAGACTTTACCTTTACATTAACTTTTTAATTTGTAATTTTTGCCCTTGTTCTTAATTTGTTCGAAACTGAAGAGGGTGTAAAGATTATCAGTCAAACGGAAACTGTTGTGAAAGTGATTACTGTGCATGTAATTTCAGCTTTAGTTGTTGATTAAAATTGTTGCTTATTGTTTGCAAGGTTTGTTTGTTTACTGCTGTTAGCTCAGAGGTGTTTGACCACTGTAAAGTGTATACACTAATGACAATTAATTCTGTACTTTATGCAGAAGCATAATTAATATTTCCTTATACACTACGTATATTGCTTTCTGGGGTTAGAAGCGGGAGCTCCGGTTTTAGGCTTGGCTAAATCTATATATTAAGCTTCTCACTAACCTTGTTTACTTGGTCCATACTGTAAGTTACATGTATGCACTGAGTTTTTTCCCGTTGATTTATGGCCCAAGTGCAAAGAGTGCAGGTGATAAATGAACAAAACACTTACAGTACGGACCTCAAACACGGCTAGTTAGAGGTCTATATTAACCAAATACATACTTCATCATCACAAGAGTAAAGTGGGGGAGGAACTCTGGCAAACACTGGCCTGAGATTCAACTCAGAAGGGGGATCATGCCCTGTACAAATAAACATTAAAAAAAAAAAACATATAAATCCAGATGATGTTATTACAAAGAGTTCAAGTAATTGATTCTGAAATTAAAATGAGTTTTAAAAAAAGAAAGCACATTGGAGTCTCCATGCACTCTGTATTGTGTCTCACCAGTAACAAGTGTCTCTGTGATATGTGAGGCTGCGGTTGAATCAAATCCTGAACTGGTGGACAAAACCAATATATATGAATCAGTTGAATTTAAGAACCAATATCAAAGGCTGTGAAGTCAAAACTGAGGATGCTACCACAGATTTTTGGAGGACAAGCAAGTTGTCAGCTCCACTCGTCCCAGGACCAGTGACTTACCGGTATTAAAAATTAAGGTCAAGCACTTACATGCACACTGTACTGATTAAACCGGTATTATAAGATACATGTATAAAGGCTTGACTTCTTTCTCCTAAAGCTGCTGGGTTTTGATAGTTGTGAAGCAGTCAATGGACTTAAGCTATTTATCATTAACCTCTTACATCAGGGTTGTAGCGTCCTTTACGCAAATACGCACATGCATACTTAAGAAAATGGTAGGATTTTTTTAAAGATTTTCTGTTATAAGTAAAAGCCCTCTGAGGCCCCTACACAGTGTCAGTCTAATCACCAGTCCCCAGTTCCCAATTTCCGGTTATTTTTGAAGGTGATGATGATGCATGACAGAGTTTGCGACCTCTTTCCTTCTGCATGTAAGCCCCCTGTGTGTGTTGTAGCTTGCTGAAAACTCAACAGATAAGTAAAATAAACAACTACTGCATTTTCCTTCACATTTATTTATTGAAATGTCCTTCAGAAAAACTGTCACAAATTGTATTTGCGAGACCCCTAAATTTCAAAAGTTTCTGGGGAAGCATGCCCCCAGACCCCCTAGTTTGGAGCGCCTTTGGCACTCAAAACATTCTGACGATGTGATTCAGCTGTGATTTGTGAATAATATATTAACCGTAACACATGATCCTTTACAGTTGTAGTGCGTGAATCACAATTTCTGCCTTTATAATGTCGTGAACATCAGTCAACCCTACAGGAATACATGTACACTGTAATTTGTCTGTCAAGATGGTATGAAAAAGGTCTTCTGTCATTGTCATGTACTAAAATAATCTACCATTGCCGTGTTTCGCACTTGACCTCTGTTGACTCATTTGTAGTTCACATGAACTGAGATGAGAGATGCATTGAAAGACGACATGTTGTAATCATCCGTCCAGGTCACTGCCAATCAGAGGTTGGCTCGTTGGAAAATGAAAAGCTGCCTTTCAAATTTGTAACACGTGTTCACATCCAGGTTGCCTGGACGTTTTCACATGCGAATTGTTGCAATGCCGAGCACCCGAGTAATCATACCGTCTAAACTAACTCGAACTTTATGACAGGTTGTTAACATCATAAAAAAAATGAACGACCATGGAAGTTTTGAAGTTACAAAACAAAATGTGAAAGAGAAGAATCGTAAAGTTACGATGTCACAGCAATGAGCTTCATTTACACTTTATCAAAGTCAAACAAAGAGTCAAGAATCGTCGGGATATGGATTCCTGGAATTGTTGATTTCATCACCAACCCAGGGGCAGATCCAGAAATTCCAGAAAGAGGGGGCCAAAGAAATTGAGGCGAGAGCCTCCCCTCCCCCCCCCCCCCCCCCCACCCCCAAACACCAAATGCTCTCTATCCAAAAAATTCACGTTAGTCAAGATGCTCCTTACAGCATTCTGGGAAGATTTGTGACCAAAACGTAAGGCTTTAGAAGGCACAATTGGAAATTTTTTAAGCGATGACAGAAAACGATATCGTAGTGGTAAGCAAACTATTCACGGAATGATCCATTGCATTCACACGGCTACTAACAAAGATTACAAATCCCTTCACTGCAGGGGGTTACGTTTAGCATAGTCATCAATAACTGCATCAAAATCCAAGGATATGTCCTGTGAACAAAGAGCAACAACAGTGCATTTAAGCGATCTACTTTCATGGCAGCGAGCTTTTTATCAATTTTTCATATTTGATATGCATTATGTATTCAGTTTTTCTTGCGTGATGTATATGTATCAAGGCAAAATGTATTTGAAACTAAACTAATCATTATCTACATGTAAAGTAAAACCACCTGATGCACCTGAAAGTCGGTTGGTTACAGAAGCCACTAAATCTGCCCCTGAAATCTATCTCTTTTCCTGTACCTGTAGTCATGTGTAGAACTAATTAAGTCATCATCACAAAGAAAGTTATTTAATCATAATATAGATAACTGAATTGATCAATTCTCTATCCAACTACATGATACATGAATTCCCCCAAAAAAGTTACGTGATTTGTGAATGTAGGGAAAATTAACCCGTGATTCGAGATCCAGACCCCCCCCTTCCAGACCCTGTCTGTTGTACAGTATGTGTACAGTTGTATTCCTGGCCAGGAGATCAGTAATAATCATTACCAGTACTCTCACCTTACATCAGGATCAGGATCAGCTAACACAGCGGGCAGCCCACAGCAACTCAAATCAGGTAACTGAGAATGTTTCTCAGTCACAGCTAGTTGAAGAGAGCTCAAGTCAATGTTCTGATGAGAAAGCATACACATCAGGTGACAAAAAAATTAATGGTGGACACGACACTTTTGTTCTTCTGCACAGCAAACATGTTTCCGACTTCAAATGTTGAATAAACCACATTGATCGCAGATTTGTTCACAAACCGACTTTCATCAAGCTCATGGTTAAAATTGAGGATCTAAACAAAATTCTCCCTCAGATTTGATATAAAAATTGAGTACTTTCTTGCTTGAAAAAATATTAATGTCAATCTGTTGTGCACACTTATGTACACTCTAATAAGGCGATTTAACAAATCAAGAGTGGATCAGCGCTGTCTGTACTCTTATCGACAATGATATTTGTCATTACAGTGCTCAAAATGTTGTGGAGTCACGAGGTGCAGCCGAGCGAGTTGATAAGAGTACAGACAACGCTGAACCACTTTTGGATTTGTTAAATCGCCTTATTACAGTGTATTATTTTCAGAGCATGAGCAAAATCACGGAAAAAAGAAAGAGCAAGCATTGCCTATAACTTTCCTCGCACTTAGATTAGGGTGTTTTTGTCCCGAAATGTGGCATTCCTAATTGGACTATTACAGTAGGCGTGACAAATTGATACGCAGACATGACACGTAACAGAAAGTGTCTAGACTATATCGAAACAACAGGGTAAATTAGCCATCGGATCAGCCAATTGGGTCGAGATTACAAGCATATGTGGGCAAAATATTATTTAAATTGAAAAAAATTCAGGACGAGACAAGGAATAACTGAGTCTCCTCTGACCTGGACACCCCCTGTCACCTCCATCACCAAAACTTGTCGTATGAGTTTTCTTTACATCAAGCTTAAAAAACATCCAGGAAGGCTTATTATTGATGCACTGTTTCCCTTTTCACGGAGCACACAAAGTACAGATAGAATACGCAGCAGTTTGCACTTATTTTAAAGATAATAACCACACTTACATCTCGTGATGGCGATGTGATCAACATATAGTAAAACGACTTTTCAGCTTGACTTAATGTGGGAAGAGATTCCAGTCCACAAACTCTGTTCTCTTTTCATTGTTGGGACTCAATTTGTGGAAACAACAGAACAAATGATAGAAAATTCTCTGTATTAATTACCTTTTTGGAACCCATTGACTCCTGGGCGTGAGACT
>NC_090892.1:3316669-3344169 GCF_036669925.1 Montipora capricornis
GACCATTACTTAAAGGGTATTGTGAAGTGCTAGTTTTCTACCCCATATGAACCATGTGATGTTAGCCCTACTACTGGAAATGGGCACACACAAGGACCGAGAAAATCTCTGACCAGGGTGGGAATTGAACCCACGACCTTCGGGTTGGATCTCATTCAAATATGTCGCAAGCATTTTTGGGTATTGTCTTTGCCGCCTATTTAAAATAACAGCTTAAATAGGTTTTGACTTTTACATAAGCATAAAAGAGTCAATAGGATTGCCATCCTGTGTCTTTAAGACTAGTGTACTTCAAGACCAATTTGTTCTTTGCCCATACCAAACAACATAAATAAGATGAAGGACTACCAAAGATTTAACACAGTACCTTGTTCATTGATGTTGAGGCTACTTAAACTACTCATTTCAAGTGCTGTCCACGTATCAGGTTGTTTTAGCCTCAATAAAAGACCCTCTTGGAATGAATTGACACCAAATAATAATGCAGCTATAGTTTCATTGCCAAGCGCATCATCAAGTGCACTTCCCCACACACAATGCACTATAAAGGCTGGTGCTTCAGCCACATGGGGATGACTTATCAATCAACCGTCGTCGGCATACAGAACTCTGTGATAATTTGTGCAGTGAATAAGCACCGAATGGCAATGTGTCCATAATATGTTCACAGGCAGACACCGTAAGGATGCGACAGCGTGTGACGTCACATTATTTGCGACATTTGGATGGGCCGATTCAACTGATCGAGAACAAATTTAATGTTCCATAAAAACTTGAAATTACGACGGGTCTTTACGAAAATCCATTTTATGGGCAGCCAGATAATAAAGTTCACTCACCTACTACACCTACAGATTGGAGGAAATTTGAGCTTTTTGATTTTGATCAAATTCCAATGATTGATCACTGTATGTCCACATCATATGGCATGGCAAAAACCTGAGCAAAGCTTGAAAATCGAGCAAGATTTTAAGGTTGCAGAGCCATGTAATGCGATAATTTTAGGCCGATGCTAGAAAAATTATGGACTTTTCACATACCCAAAGCACTTTTGGAAGTGGGAAAAATTCAACCCTGAGCAGTTGTGGAAGCTGCATGCCTTGTCAATTTTTTGCATTTGATAAGAAGCCCTTTGATAGACTAGACAGAAATGTTTCTGTGGGATTTGATGGCATCATGGAATCCCCAGCAACATCATATGATCTTGCTATATTTCGCTAGTGAAGAATGCATGAGGGTACGAGCTGTCCTATTCTTCATGATGGTGGCTTAACTGAAAGCTTCAGTATCAAAACGGGCGTAAGACAGGGCTGTCTCCTATCAACATTCCTTTTCTTTCTTGCGATGGATTGGGCGATGAAAGAGACACAACTGGCTCAAGGAATGGAATTCGTGGACTCTTGTAGACCAACTCGAAGACCTGGACTTCGCTGACGACTTGGCACTTCTGGCTCACACTCATTCTCAGATGCAAGCAAAAACCTCCAAGCTTAAAGCTATCTCATCTAAATTAGTGCTTAACATCAATACTCTGATAAAACAAAGATCATGAGGATCAACGGCAAATGGAATGAGCATATTACCATCAATAATCTCAGCATAGAAGATGTCACATCCTTCACATACTTAGGCAGTGTTATTAACATCACGGGAGGAACGGACGAACACGTATTGGCAAGGATAGGGAAAGCACGTAGCGCATTTAATATCTTAGCAAACATCTGGAGATCCAGGGAAATAACAACAGCCACCAAAATTAGAATTTTCAATTCCACTGTAAAGTCTGTCTTGCTCTATGGGTCTGAAACATGGAGAATGACTAAGAAGACCGTGTCAGAATTACAGACTTTTGTAAATAGATGTCTGCGCAGAATCCTTGGTATTTATTGGCCAGTCACTATCAGCAATAAACTGTGGGAAACCACAGGTTAAGCACCTGTGAGGCAACAGATGATGAGCAGAAAATGGGCATGGATTGGCCATAAACTTAGGAGATCAAATGACTGCATGGCTCGACAAGCCTTTGGTTGGAACCCACAGGGAAGTAGACGGAGAGGGAGACCGCATAACTGCTGGAGGAGAGACACAGACCATACCATCCAGTCGAGAGGTCTCTCTTGGCATCAGCTTGAACACCTGTCCAGGGACAGAGGGGACTGGAGGGACTTTGTCAGTGGCCTATGTTCCAAGAAGGAATGATAACGGCTTTAGAGCAGATCGGATGACGCGTCAGATCTGAAGGGGAAATCAGAGATTCCCAGAAACCCATCAAATCACTCAGGACAACACAGAAAATAGTAGGTGAGTGAACGTTATTTATCTGGCTGTCCATAAAAAGGATCAGTTGAATCAGCCCTTAAAATTGTCTAAAATAAGGAGATGTCATGTGCTCTCGCATCCTTAGGGTCATGTACCTGTGATAAGTCATGAAAATTATTAATGTTATCAGTGTCATTCTCTTTTCTTTTAATACCCAGTCCCTTTTTCTTGCACTGGAAATAACTTTTTGGTGTTCCATCTCTTTGTTCCTGTTTGTTGCGCCATCTTGGATAAGCAGTCTCGCTTGAATGAATTCGAACAAAAGTAAAGCGTGAAGCAACCCCTTTTGTAGTGCATCTTCGGTTTATTAACTCTTTCCCTCCGAAGAATGATACTTATAGATTCTACTGCCAGACAATTTTACTCATCAATGGAATCCGCTTCAGGGGTGAATGGGTTGACATAATATTATTTTTTCCTAACCAGATGTGAGCTAATGAAAAGTACATGTAGTAAGTTTTAAGTTAAGACCATTTTCAACTTAAAAACAGTAAATCTGCTGTAACAGAGACTGTGTCTTTTAAGGCCGCGTTGCATACATGTACCTACCTTGCTAGGAGTCAGTCCAATATGATAGACAAGCTTAGGGTCCTTCTCGAGTTCAATTAACACTTGCTGGATGAGAAGAAAAAGGTGTGACTATGTGAGAGCAGTGTAGCAACATACTATAGTAGCATAAAAGGATGGTGTACATGAGCGTGGTCCTTACAAGGACACAGTCATGTAGTTCCCAATCAGGGTGTCCAGTACTTGTCCTGGATTTCCTATTTGAAAACTACTTAAGTTGGTCAGGTCTTATCACTCAAGGGAACAAGAAAAAACAAGGTGAGTGAACCATCACAACAGTGTTACTTAGAAATGTCAGAAACAAACAATCTAAATTATGAGAACACTTTTTCAAAGATGATCTTTTGATTTTACTTTAGGGACATGAATGGCAGAGCCCAGTCAAATAGTAGTTAAATAAACAGTTTCTACCTAAAAAAAAAAAAAAAAAAATTCCCCAGAATCTTTGCTATTTTTGGACTACATGTATAAAAGGGCAAAATTAATATGCAAAGGGTTGGCAAGAGATTTTCTTTCCTGCCAAAAGAAAATGTAGTTACTTAAAGGTTAACTCAGCATTGAAAAGCAAAGAACTGTGAAAAGAACATGGACTTGAACATGTACAGTAATAACCTGCTGTTGGTGTAGAACTAAATTAGCCTTAAAAGCCTTGTTCATTAAACGACGAACTTCAGCACCTATAAAATAGGAAAAAGGATTGAGTGATGAAATAATATGTCAAATTAATTATCTTTGACCACTGACTAAATATAAACAAAATGATGAATATTGTCTTGCATTACACAGAATCACAATGAATAGGTATTCAAAAAACTCATTGCTTGCATGAAGATTTAAAACTTGAAGCATGCTTATCTTGTAACCCACGAAATTACGTACAAATAAACCAACAACTGCAAAACACAATTAATAATATTTTGATCTATTTATACCAAGAGTCTACATTAACATGACACATTAATAGGCACTAACCAGCACTATTTGTCACACACATTGTACTGTCCCACTCAACAGCATGTATTTCTCCAGTTGGATTCATCCACACAAGCTAAAGTTAAGAAGACACTACACATTATTATGTTGCCTGAAGAGTCACTGGACTTGTAACACTCAAACCTACTGTAACATCACTTTTTGTTTGGGGGTCTCTGAATTTTTACACTGTACATTGTGTATTTTACAAATAGGGGAGGAATCCTAATGTTTTACTTGCATTAACCCTGCTTACAGCCCTAAACCCGACATACTTAGTATTTTACTCTGTCTAATGCCAGACAATTTTACTTGTCAATGGGGAACACTCCTGAAGGAGCCAATGGGTTAAACTGTCACTTTATTCTCTCTTTGAAATACATGTAAACTTGTGGAACTGTTTGAATCGTGCAAGCACCTACCCGGTGTTTCAAAAAGCCTGACTAAGATTTACAAGTATTCATTTTACAGATTTTGAAGCATGCCAACCCTTTGTGGCAGTTGAACATTCTGCTTGATTTCAACTAGTTTCCTTTCCTGCGCACCTGATTACCTTAAAGATAATAGCAGAGCTCAGGTGCACAAAGCATGCCAGCAGAGCACCATGGGTAAGATTTTTTTGGAAATCTATCCAAACAAGAAATTTTGGCCCCTGCCCACCCATACAGACTGTCGGGGTGGAGGTGGGGCAGCAGGATAGCCTTCGAAAATGGGAGTGTTCAGGCAATTTTCCTTGGCGGGAAATCGTGTGACAGCGTTGCATTTGGCTACCCACCTTTTTCTGGGGGGAATCATATTAGTGACGAGCAACGGGAGGAGCAGCAAGAAAGAGCACGAGAGAGGAGGCAACGAAATTTGGGACATTTAAGCAAAGAAAGCCTCCAGAGAAGCCAAGGAAGACGAAGAAGAGAAAATTTCAATGAAGAACACCGTAAAGCTGGGAGAAATAGAGTGAGAGACAAGACACTTATTTACAATGGTTAGCTTTCAGGTAATGTTTTCCTTCTTGATGCGTGCCTTGCTGCCTCACATATTTTGTAAAACTTGCTACAAAACAAAGAAGGCCTGAAAATGTTAGACAGTGATAATTTCTGGCATATTTCAACAATCACACACCACATACATTGTAGCCATTCAAGCTTACAGCACACATGATTGGCAAGTTTTCTTGTCATCAATGTTTACATGTATTTTTGTCAGACATACAAATGTAAGGTTATTAAAACCAAACTCTTGACATAGTATAAATTAATTTTATTTCGGATTGCAGTACATTTATCTGCAACAAATGCACTTGTAAGCAATGTTTGGGACAGTTTAGGTTCTTTTTGGCCCAGATAAAACTCAGAAAAGCAGTTTGATAAGCTTGAACCTGTGATTTTCGGCAAAATCTCCAACTGAGATTGACTAATAACAATTGTTTGTCTTGTTTGTCACAGGTTTTTTGGCTTGCTACGGTCGCTCATTTTGGAACTGACTTCATCATTACTGTGGTGACGGTCCATGTTAGATTTAATTTAATAGCTTTTGATTTATAGGCTTTTTGTGTGAAATGGATGTCCAGTCATGAGCTGCTTTCTTTCACTGTGAAATTTTAGTACAGTAAGCGAATTAATACGCTTTACATTGACTTTTTAGCATTTTTAGTGGGAGGCGTGGTGGCCTTATGGTTTAAGTGCGCTCGACTAAAGATCGATTGGTCCGGGTTTGGGTCCTGGCAGGGGACCTTGCCTTGTGTTCTTGTACAAGACATTTTACTCTCACAGTGCCTCTCTCCACCCAAGTGTACATGTATAAATTTATGGGTACCGGCGAATTTAATGCTGGGGGGAACCCTGCAGTGGACTAGCATCCCATCCAGGGGGGAGTAGAAATACACCTAGTCGCTTCTTGCTACAGTAACCGGAGATAAGCCTTGGCATGATGGGCCTTTTAGGTTCATAGCAGACTTTACCTTTACATTAACTTTTTAATTAGTAATTTTTGCCCTTGTTCTTAATTTGTTCGAAACTGAAGAGGGTGTAAAGATTATCAGTCAAACGGAAACTGTTGTGAAAGTGATTACTGTGCATGTAATTTCAGCTTTAGTTGTTGATTAAAATTGTTGCTTATTGTTTGCAAGGTTTGTTTGTTTACTGCTGTTAGCTCAGAGGTGTTTGACCACTGTAAAGTGTATACACTAATGACAATTAATTCTGTACTTTATGCAGAAGCATAATTAATATTTCCTTATACACTACGTATATTGCTTTCTGGGGTTAGAAGCGGGAGCTCCGGTTTTAGGCTTGGCTAAATCTATATATTAAGCTTCTCACTTCTTGTTTACTTGGTCCATACTGTAAGTTACATGTATGCACTGAGTTTTTTCCCGTTGATTTATGGCCCAAGTGCAAAGAGTGCAGGTGATAAATGAACAAAACACTTACAGTACGGACCTCAAACACGGCTAGTTAGAGGTCTATATTAACCAAATACATACTTCATCATCACAAGAGTAAAGTGGGGGAGGAACTCTGGCAAACACTGGCCTGAGATTCAACTCAGAAGGGGGATCATGCCCTGTACAAATAAACATTAAAAAAAAAAACATATAAATCCAGATGATGTTATTACAAAGAGTTCAAGTAATTGATTCTGAAATTAAAATGAGTTTTAAAAAAAGAAAGCACATTGGAGTCTCCATGCACTCTGTATTGTGTCTCACCAGTAACAAGTGTCTCTGTGATATGTGAGGCTGCGGTTGAATCAAATCCTGAACTGGTGGACAAAACCAATATATATGAATCAGTTGAATTTAAGAACCAATATCAAAGGCTGTGAAGTCAAAACTGAGGATGCTACCACAGATTTTTGGAGGACAAGCAAGTTGTCAGCTCCACTCGTCCCAGGACCAGTGACTTACCGGTATTAAAAATTAAGGTCAAGCACTTACATGCACACTGTACTGATTAAACCGGTATTATAAGATACATGTATAAAGGCTTGACTTCTTTCTCCTAAAGCTGCTGGGTTTTGATAGTTGTGAAGCAGTCAATGGACTTAAGCTATTTATCATTAACCTCTTACATCAGGGTTGTAGCGTCCTTTACGCAAATACGCACATGCATACTTAAGAAAATGGTAGGATTTTTTTAAAGATTTTCTGTTATAAGTAAAAGCCCTCTGAGGCCCCTACACAGTGTCAGTCTAATCACCAGTCCCCAGTTCCCAATTTCCGGTTATTTTTGAAGGTGATGATGATGCATGACAGAGTTTGCGACCTCTTTCCTTCTGCATGTAAGCCCCCTGTGTGTTGTAGCTTGCTGAAAACTCAACAGATAAGTAAAATAAACAACTACTGCATTTTCCTTCACATTTATTTATTGAAATGTCCTTCAGAAAAACTGTCACAAATTGTATTTGCGAGACCCCTAAATTTCAAAAGTTTCTGGGGAGCATGCCCCCAGACCCCCTAGTTTGGAGTGCCTTTGGCACTCAAAACATTCTGACGATGTGATTCAGCTGTGATTTGTGAATAATATATTAACCGTAACACATGATCCTTTACAGTTGTAGTGCGTGAATCACAATTTCTGCCTTTATAATGTCGTGAACATCAGTCAACCCTACAGGAATACATGTACACTGTAATTTGTCTGTCAAGATGGTATGAAAAAGGTCTTCTGTCATTGTCATGTACTAAAATAATCTACCATTGCCGTGTTTCGCACTTGACCTCTGTTGACTCATTTGTAGTTCACATGAACTGAGATGAGAGATGCATTGAAAGACGACATGTTGTAATCATCCGTCCAGGTCACTGCCAATCAGAGGTTGGCTCGTTGGAAAATGAAAAGCTGCCTGTCAAATTTGTAACACGTGTTCACATCCAGGTTGCCTGGACGTTTTCACATGCGAATTGTTGCAATGCCGAGCACCCGAGTAATCATACCGTCTAAACTAACTCGAACTTTATGACAGGTTGTTAACATCATAAAAAAAATGAACGACCATGGAAGTTTTGAAGTTACAAAACAAAATGTGAAAGAGAAGAATCGTAAAGTTACGATGTCACAGCAATGAGCTTCATTTACACTTTATCAAAGTCAAACAAAGAGTCAAGAATCGTCGGGATATGGATTCCTGGAATTGTTGATTTCATCACCAACCCAGGGGCAGATCCAGAAATTCCAGAAAGAGGGGGCCAAAGAAATTGAGGCGAGATCCTCCCCTCCCCCCCCCCCCCCACCCCCAAACACCAAATGCTCTCTATCCAAAAAATTCACGTTAGTCAAGATGCTCCTTACAGCATTCTGGGAGGATTTGTGACCAAAACGTAAGGCTTTAGAAGGCACAATTGGAAATTTTTTAAGCGATGACAGAAAACGATATCGTAGTGGTAAGCAAACTATTCACGGAATGATCCCATTGCATTCACACGGCCTACTAACAAAGATGACAAATCCCTTCACTGCAGGGGGTTACGTTTAGCATAGTCATCAATAACTGCATCAAAATCCAAGGATATGTCCTTGTGAACAAAGAGCAACAACAGTGAATTTAAGCGATCTTCTTTCATGGCAGCGAGCTTTTTATCATAATTTTTCATATTTGATATGCATTATGTATTCAGTTTTTCTTGCGTGATGTATATGTATCAAGGCAAAATGTATTTGAAACTAAACTAATCATTATCTACATGTAAAGTAAAACCACCTGATGCACCTGAAAGTCGGTTGGTTACAGAAGCCACTAAATCTGCCCCTGAAATCTATCTCTTTTCCTGTACCTGTAGTCATGTGTAGAACTAATTAAAAGTCATCACAAAGAAAGTTATTTAATCATAATATAGATAACTGAATTGATCAATTCTCTATCCAACTACATGATACATGAATTCCCCCAAAAAAGTTACGTGATTTGTGAATGTAGGGAAAATTAACCCGTGATTCGAGATCCAGACCCCCCCCTTCCAGACCCTGTCTGTTGTACAGTATGTGTACAGTTGTATTCCTGGCCAGGAGATCAGTAATAATCATTACCAGTACTCTCACCTTACATCAGGATCAGGATCAGCTAACACAGCGGGCAGCCCACAGCAACTCAAATCAGGTAACTGAGAATTTTTCTCAGTCACAGCTAGTTGAAGAGAGCTCAAGTCAATGTTCTGATGAGAAAGCATACACATCAGGTGAACAAAAAATTAATGGTGGACACGACACTTTTTGTTCTTCTGCACAGCAAACATGTTTCCGACTTCAAATGTTGAATAAACCACATTGATCGCAGATTTGTTCACAAACCGACTTTCATCAAGCTCATGGTTAAAATTGAGGATCTAAACAAAATTCTCCCTCAGATTTGATATAAAAATTGAGTACTTTCTTGCTTGAAAAAATATTAATGTCAATCTGTTGTGCACACTTATGTACACTCTAATAAGGCGATTTAACAAATCAAGAGTGGATCAGCGTTGTCTGTACTCTTATCGATAATGATATTTGTCATTACAGTGCTCAAAATGTTGTGGAGTCACGAGGTGCAGCCGAGCGAGTTGATAAGAGTACAGACAACGCTGAACCACTTTTGATTTGTTAAATCGCCTTATTACAGTGTATTATTTTCAGAGCATGAGCAAAATCACGAAAAAAAGAAAGAGCAAGCATTGCCTATAACTTTCTCGCAATATGATTGGTTTATTTCCCGAAATGGGCATTCCTAATTGGCTATTACATTGCGTGACAAATTGACGCGAGCATGACACGTACAGAATTGTCTAGACTATTATCGACAACGGTAAATTAGCCAATCAGATTGCGAGATTACAAGCAATTGTGGCAAAATATTATTTTAAATTGAAAAAAATTCAAGGACGAGACAAGGAAGAAACTGAGTCTCCTCTTACCTGTGCACCCCCTGTAAAATCCATCACCAAAACTTGTCGTGGAGTTTTCTTTAACAGCTTAAAAAAAATCCATGAAGGCATTTTATTGATCACTGGTTCCCTTTTCACGGATCACACAAAGTACAGATAGATACGCAGCAGTTGCCTTTAGTTTAAAAATAATAACAACACTTACATCTCTTGATGGCGATGTGATCAACATATATAAAAACGACTTTTCAGCTTGACTTAATGTGGGAAGAGATTCCAGTCCACAAACTCTGTTCTCTTCATTGTTGGGACTCTAATTTGTGACAACAACAGAACAAATGATAGAAAATTCTCTGTATTAATTACCTTTTTGGAACCCATTGACTCCTGGGCGTGAGACTTAATAGATTTCACTCTGTTTTAACACCTGACGATTTTACTCGTAAGTGAGAGACGAGGAGGACGTTGAGGAGTCAATGGAGTGAGGTCAATGTGCGAGCCAGTGAGCCATGCAAGCCTTACTGTAGCTGTGAGCCATGCAAGCCATGGCTGCAAGTCATACGAGCCAACATGGTGAGCCATGTTTGTCAACATGCGAGTCACACAGTTATTGAAAGCTAACCATTTTAAAATGGGTGCTTAGACTTAAACGTGAAACTCGCAGATTGCCCAACCCCGAGTCAATGGGTTTAAAGTCAAGGAAAAAAAAATACTTATTACTGTTCATGATTGTAAGAGTATCAAACATGTATTAATGACCAAAGAGCTTTAAATATACATGTACAGTAATTGTTAAAAATACAAAGAGAAAACAATATTATCAATTGACTCTTTAATTGAGGGAATCTTTGCTGACATCATTGTTTAATACAAATCATTTGCCTCATTAACATACGAGTTTGCTCAAGAAGGCATCATGCTATTTTATATTGTACAAATTGGTACAAGAATGTTATGAATGCAATGTTATGCAATGTTATGAATGTGTTTCCAAGAAATCTCGGCATCCGGATCAGGGCTGCTTATCAATATTGTCCTCACTCTGGTAATTCGGCAGTTATAAACACTGACGTCGAGAAAACATGAGCGGTGAGAAAAAATCGCGCATACAGTGGAAGCGATCGTGAAAAATACATGTATTTCGATACTATGTCTGCAAATCTTAAACTAAGATTTTAGTATCGCATAGTATCGTGTAAATATTTTTACTTTCAAGTTGGTTTGCATTTTGTATGTTCGGTTGAAGACTTTTGCTGGCACTTTCTGTTTACCGCAGATCGCTCGCAATGTGCATGGAGGCTTGACTTGTTATGAATGTGTTTCCAAGAAATTTCGGTGTCCGGATTAGGGCTCTTTATCAATAGTGTCCTGGTAATTCAGCAGTTATAAACACTGAAGTCGAAACTCGAGCCTCGAAACTCGATGCTCGATTCTTGAAAACATTGAGGATTGCGGATAGAGTTTTGAGTCGAGACTGTCAACTTACATTTGCACGGTACTGTAATTAAATCTCCCAATTTTAAGCCTTAATTTTAGCTTTGATAACAAGGTGATATGTTCGGTGGCAAAAGCGCTAGACAATAAAATTAATGATCCGATAAATTTCGAATTTTTGAAGCATCATTGCTCAGAGATAATCTGGAATATTGCATCCAAATTTTCAGAGATACTGTACATACATAGCTCATCACACAATGCAGTTTCAATACATATGGGTTATTGACCAAGCGTGAGGTCAAGATGGCTGGATATTGGCCATGTTCTTTTTTTGTGTGTTTATGAGGTCCATAAACACATGTAAAAAGAAAGAGGCCAATATCCAGCCTTCTTGACCACACAATAAATGGTCAATAAATGATTTATTATATGGAATAAACCCCCAAAAAAATAATCTTTGGTCTTGCAGGACCAAGTGCGAAATCCCGAGTGGGCAGTATAGCCCCATCTTGCCCGCTCGGGTAGCCAATCACTGCACAGGATTTGGTTCATCTTGCCCGCTCATGGAGCTAGTCATATTATAATACTTAGACTTACTTTTATCTTGCCTGGCTGATTAGAAAGTGGTAGCCTTGTGCTAACGAGGCAAAAAATCTAAACAAAGATTCCCCTATTATAGTTACTTACTAAGACATGTATAAAGACAGGAGCAAAAGGGTTATTTGCTATGGGTCCTGTTCTGTACATTTCGTACAACAAAAAGAGAACCACAATCCTTTGGCTTGTTGATGGAAGCAAGTCAGGTTGTTGTAAGAGCATCAGCTGAAATCAACAAAAATCATCAATAATATTATGAAGGGAAATACTTGTTTGTCCTGAAATACAACAATACAGTCAAACCAAACAACTTCCCAAAAATAGTATCTTATATTTACTGTAAAGTTGACATGTATACAGTGGTCACCAGTATAATAATAATGGACGTGACCACCCTCTAGACTTCCCAAATCCACAATTCATCATTATGTACAGTGCATCTCCAGATAAGCAAACCAAATGGTCACCAAATTGGATAATAATTAGATAATCAAGACAAGATTATTCAACTGCTCACTGAATACAACTACAAAATAAAATTAATATGACATGTTATCCCTGGGTCCAACACACGCCGGCGACAGTTCAAGAAAAGTCTCAAGTGCCAATGTCCTACTCTTGGGAGTGGGTCATTTTCGCTTTCAAAAAACAGTTTATTTGCCGCACTAGGCTTTATTCACTTTCAAATTCTACAAACAGAATTTTCTATTACACTGTATTGAACTTGTCAAGTCAACACCTTTTATTGACCTGGATAATGCTCGGCGTCACATTTCTCTTCCATCAACTTATGATGCAGCCACTCACAAAAGAAAGAGTCACCTTAAAAAATGAAAATCGAGGATACTGGGACTTGGTCTCATTTTTAGTGTGTTGCTGTTAATTTTTACTGATGACGAATATTGTTAATTTGAGTGATCAAATATTTCAAAATGATAACGTTATTCATTGACTTCCAGAAGAGTTAGAACAAAACCTGTACATACATGTAGCGTAGCCATTTCCCAAGGGTGACCGTTATACACGTACATAGGTTTGACTGTATTATTGCCTTTATAATTATTGATGCAACCTCAGATGGATAAATTTTTTAAATGAACAGTTTAAATGACACACTCACAGGTGATTTATAGGCAAGACTGAAATGACAATATGGCAGGGTGGCAAATAACTAATCGGCAGGCGCGGGTCATATTGTCCGGTCAAACCGATGGGCATGATCCATTTGGGCAAAAATTCCCAAATTTTGGGTTTAGAATCAAATGGAACAGTCTTTTCCGGAACGTCCATTTCAGAAATTTTGGTCAACCTCGTTCGCAATTTTGTTCAGTTTGTGTGTTTGAATTGAAATTGTATGACCAATTGACCATTGCATCATCTGGTCAGCCGCATGAGATACAATCACATACATTTTGAGGTACATGTACATGTAAGGCGTTACAGATACATGTAAGAATATTTTGTGTATATAATTTAATTAATTAAAATATGTTTCCCTTCATCTAAAACAAACAGGATGATAACAAATTATTGAGTGAACCTTGCAATTCAGAGGTTAGTAATAACAGAAAATATGTACATGCAGACAAATAAAGAAACTTTCATCATCATCATCTTGTCCTTTTCCCTCTGAGGGAAATGGGGCCTTGCATTCTCTCTCTCCTAGCTTCTCTGTCTTTTGCCAAGAAACTTTAGTCTCTTTTTATATTTATTGACTTTTTTTTTATTTTCAGTAGAACTCAGAGCCTTTTATTTTAAAGTTACAATTGTGAATTTTTGTTAGAGCAACAAATGCTATGTGGAGTATTCTCGGTGCAGCAAGATTATTCTTCGTAAGGGTGCATTCGGATCATTCAATCAATCAAACAATCTATCACTATAATTATTTAAGAGTTAATCACGGTATCTCGCCAAAGGTACATGTACATTGTACAACCCTCTACTAATCTGGAACAACTATAGTAAATAAAATAACGGAAGACACAACGCGACTACAGGAAATTTCTTGACCACTAATTTGTCTACATGTACATGTAGTTTATATTCGTTTTTTTTTTTCAATTTCGGAAAGGGTACATATATAAATGTTGTCCCTCGTGATTATCAAATACAGTGGAGCCATGTAGGGTCATCAACAGGCGTAAAAAATTGGCCGTATTAACGGGGTGGGTGTATTACCGGGGTAGGGTGAAATTCATGACTAAAGGGCGGTAATGACAAATATCACATTTGCACTTCCTGATTAATAAACAACAGGAATGTACGGACAGTAATTGTATAAAATACTTGAAACTTCGCTCAGTAAGTAAAATGCTTAAAATTGTTAAGTGTACTGTAAGTTCTGAGCCTACAATTAAAACAAGAACAGGCCCAGCTAACTATGCTTCTAAAAAACAGAAGCCACCATAATTACCGAACCGAAACACTTAGTATCAATCGTGTTTAAATAGCGCGAGTGGCCGTATTAAAAATGGGGTGGAATTATAGAGGATTCTGCTGTTGGGCATTTAAAGGAATTGTGGCCGTTGGCTGTCTTCATGGGTGACCACCTTAACGAGGGTTTTCTATAAGAGAATGTATGGCCGTTTTGCTAAGACAAAAAAAGTGGCCGCAATAAAATAGTGACTGTAAATTACCAAAGTGACCGTTAGGCGGGGTTCCAATGAAGTTAAAAATTAAAATTTATCTGAAAGAGTCAGTAAATGACCGGACAAGATGCCCGGCAATCCAAGGATTTGTCCACTCAATAGCCAATTTCTGAACGGACATTGTCCGTTGACCGGTCGTTATTTGCAGCCCTGTAACCCCTTTACTGTGATTTAAACACTCATCTTACTGCTTTTTGCAATGAGATGTGTTAGATACATACATAAATTCAATGTACATCCTTAAGTAATAAGAATCTTACCATTGCACTCCCAATTTGAAAATGTTCATTTTTGTTGAATAGTTGGTGCAAGGAAGAAGCGATGGTTTCAAATGATGACACAGCTACAGAATCTTCTGCAAGAATGCTGTTCAAAGAAGCAAGCAAAGTTTCTATAAATACGTAGACAAAAGTAGGCTAGAAAGTAAGCAAAAGTCAGAGTGAAGAGCTCATTTTTGGTAAGACATAAGGGAATACAATATATAAAAGAAAGTGCTTTGGTACATTTGAGCTTATACCTTGTATACTTGCTTGAAAAACTGTTCAATAATTTGTCATTAGATGCAGCTTACTTCAAGATTTGATTCATGTGAGCAATTAACAGATCATGTACATGTATGGAATCTGCTCTCCTAAAATAACCCCACAAGTAAAACAAGACAGCTCAAAAAATAAGTTCATTTTAATACAAGCAAAAGGGAGAAGCGTTTTTTTTAATGTCGTATTCATCCTGGTGAAGTACAATAATAATAAAGTATTCTCATTGTCTCACAATGTGGTCACTTATGATGTAGATTGCAACGTTTCGACTGCTTACTGCTAGTCTTCATCAGGCAATGAGGTCGACTGGTTACGCCTCACTGTGTGTTTTCAGCAGCTGTGACTGGTGTATTTCGATCCTCCCTGTTTCGGTGTGTTGTTCCTTCAGCGGTCCACTGTTGTATGGTTCTCTTGTTGTTGTGTTTCTTGTTCGTGGGCATCAATGCTTCCAGAATTTCTACTCCACTATCCCTGTTGATGTTGCCTCTTGGACCCCGCATGCGTACCAATGAGGATCATGATCAATAAACTTCACTTCGTTCCAAAGCAGGTTTGTGTCCGGTGTTGTTAGTGTGTTCTGAAACTGCGGAGGTCTGGGTACGGTCAAGTCGGATGTCTTGCTCATGTTCTTTGATTCTACATGTATCTTGCATCACAGGCGCCCCAAGCTCAGTGTGAGCATGGCCGACCAAAATAAACATGTTTTCTCTCAGATGCAAATAATTAAATTTCACTGGCTTGCAGCCACAAAATATTCATAGCACAATATCCTATGCGAACAAAGTTTATTTGCATGTCAATATAATTATGTTCCTTGAAGGCTTGAGTCAATGCAGTCTCATCAGGAGACCCATGGGAATAAAAAAATGTGCGCTTGATAAACTAGGGGAACAAATTTTATTTGCACAATTAATGTTAATTTCTTGAAGGCTTGATAAATACAGTAACGATTGAGAACAGCCTACTACATGTATGTACAAAATCCTATTGACTAATAAAAGCTGCATGAATGCGCAAAAGCATGTTTACTACGGCTTTCATTCTCGCATCTTTCAATGCTTTCCATCTTCTCGAATGTGTTTGAACTTTGTCAACATGAAGGAGGCGTGACTGTGATTGGACGACTGCGTCAATGCAGTCATGCCAGTAGACCCAAGGGAATAAAGAAATTTTGCAGTTGACAAAAATTCTACATGTACGGTCCGCCACCCCAGTAAGGGTCAGTTTGTTATCAGAGGTTTAAGCCGTGGCCACTTTTGTGCTCAAGCACCACCTTTGAATGCTGTTTTGTTGCAATATTCACCACCTGACGTTGTTCGCAGGACTGCTATTGCGTTGATGGTGGGTTGAAATGAAAGTTTAATCTTTGTCAATTGATTCTGATGTGAAATTGTGACTGTGGGAATATTTTATCAAGGAATATTTGACTCAAATTGGTGGCACATGAGAATTTAGTCTCCAGCCTTGGGATTATATTATAACCGTTGACAACCACGAAATTGTGAAATGGCTCAAATCGCGTCGGATCTGGAAAATAACCACACAGGAAGGAAGCTATCCACGATGGCAATAAAGTTAGGCTTTTTAATTGAGATTTTTTTCATATACAGTCGAACCTCGATTATCCAGACTCCTTGGGACTAGACGAAATAGTCCGGATAATCGAGGGTTCGGATAATCGAGAATGTGAATATTAATGAGGAACAAAAACTGATTACATTAAGAAAGCGACATTTAATCGTGAAACAAAACATTTGCAAATCGTTTGGGAAACAATATGGTCTACATCTTCACTGTCCATTGTGAATACCTGTACATGTGTCGGCAAACGTCATGATCTTTTCCTTTCTCTTGCGGGTATCAGATATCTGCCGTTTACTAACGCCATATTCAGCTGACAAATTGGTTCCTTTTTCTTCTTTCTCTAATCGCAAAATTATGTTTATCTTTTATCGAAGGAACGGATCGCTTACGCTTCAAGGACATGATGATCGTGAATAAACATGCGTGACAGTGTAGCTTGTTTGCCGAACGAGCCAATAGAGCGTGAAATTTCACTTAGCAACAAATCAACTCTAAGCCAATCAGAACTCATTCGAAAGTTCTGCATTAGTTACGACGTGTGCGAGCGCTGCTTTATCTTGCTTTTTGAAAGAGAAAAAAACTCGCGTTTACTTTACTTTTCAACGCTGCAGTTTTAAAAAGAATATGGCTAGGGATCTTGATGATGACTAATAAATATTCATGACAAAATTGGGACCAGAGAAAAAGTCCGGATAATCGAGAAATCCAGATAATCGAGGTCCGGATAATCAAGGTACGACTGTAATTATCTTCTTAAGCTTTTTATCGGGATTCTCACACAAATCCTTATATTTTTGTCAGCCACGCTCACACTGAGCTTGGGGCCCCTGTGCTTGCATAGGTCTTCCAGTCTCACTGATGTAGACTTTGCCGCATTCACAGGGAATCCTGTAAACCATGCCATCTTGTTTAGTCAGCTCGACAGCATCTTTCGGTCATACTAGATGTGGTTTTAATGTAGTCTCAGACTTGAAAACAGCGCATATGCTTTGTTGCTGTAGGCAGCAGTTGTTCGGATAGGTCTTTGACATAGGGTAACAAAAACGGACAACTTCGCCGCTGCCTGTAACAACAACAAACAACTTCACCGTTGCCTACAGCAACAAGGCATACCCGCTGTTTTCAAGTCGGAGACTACATTAGTAAAGGTTAGCCAAAGTAAATGTAACGTTTTTCCCCGGCGGGTCCAAAACACAGGTCACATTCCACAGGTCGATCAGGGTACATGTCACTGTGCTACAGACAAATAAACAACACCAAAAGTGTCTCCCAGCCCTAATCACTCTACAAAAATTTTGATTAAAGTCTAAGGCAAACGTTTGGCTTAGGTGTTCATCACTGGGGCAGAGACTCCTACATGTAGCTAGTCTTCCACATGTGTGACCTGTGTTTTAGAGCCGCCTGTTTTTTCCCAGTGGTTGACAAAAATCGCTCGCATAAGTAATAAATGATAAACTCCTAGGGAAGATCTTCAGCCTCTAAATGAGATAGTGCAAATATAGAACTAGTTTAGCGATGGACAGCATTGAAAATCATAAAAACATGTGCCACACAACCATATGTGAATCGAGCTTTGCATTGACGCGTTCAAAACAGCCGTTTCTAAAGCTCTTATTCAAAAAAATTAATCAAAAGTAGATCACCTTAAAAGCGAGGATAGTTCTTTCGGTGAAAGATTCATGACAAAAGCAATCCAGCAAACCTACAGAGAAGGATGAAATTGCCCTACGAAGTCAATGGCCGATTCGATCACTTCATCAGCCACCATTTTTGAACAACACTAGTGCCAGGTTTACTCGGTCATGGAAGTTCGCGGAGCCGTACTAGCCACAGGCAAACCAAGCTCAGTGTCAGGGATTAACAAATGGTAAGAACTGCATGCTAGCACGCATATAGAGCACTATATACGTTTTTACCATATATAGTAACGACATGTACTCACCTACAATCACATTCACTTGTACGCACTTTCCTTCACTTGTACGCACTCACCTTCACTTTTATGCACTTTCCTTCACTTGTACGCACTCACCTTCACTTTCATGCACTTTCCTTCACTTGTACGCACTCACCTTCACTTTCATGCACTTCCCTTCACTTGTACGCACTCACCTTCAGGTTTGTGCACTAACCTTCACTTGTACGCACTCACCTTCACTTTCATGCACTTCCCTTCACTTTTACGCACTCACCTTCACTTTCATGCACTTCCCTTCACTTGCACGCACTCACCTTCACTTTCATGCACTTCCCTTCACTTGTACGCACTCACTTTCACTTTCATGCACTTCCCTTCACTTGTACGCACTCACCTTCACTTTTGTGCACTAACCTTCACTTGTACGCACTCACCTTCACTTTTATGTACTTACCTTCACTTGTACGCACTCACCTTCACTTTTATGCACTAACCTTCACTTGAAAGCACTCACCTTCACTTTTGTGCACTTACCTTCACTTGTACGCACTCACCTTCACTTTCATGCACTTCCCTTCACTTGTATGCACTCACCTTCACTTGAACGCACTCACCTTCACTTTTATGCACTAACCTTCACTTGAACGCACTCACCTTCACTTTTATGCACTTTCCTTCACTTGTACGCACTCACCTTCACTTTCATGCACTTTCCTTCACTTGTACGCACTCACCTTCACTTTCATGCATTTTCCTTCACTTGTACGCACTCACCTTCACTTTTATGCACTAACCTTCACTTGAACGCACTCACCTTCACTTTTATGCACTTACCTTCACTTGTATCCACTCACCTTCCCTTGCATGCACTTACATTCACTTGTATCCACTCACCTTTACTTGCATACACTTCCCTTCGCTTTTATGCACTTACCTTCACTTGAACGCACTCACCTTCATTTGTATGCACTTACCTTCACTTGAACGCACTCACCTTCACTTTTATGCACTTTCCTTCACTTGAACGCACTCACCTTCACTTTTATGCACTTACCTTCACTTGAACGCACTCACCTTCACTTTCATGCACTTCCCTTCACTTTTACGCACTCACCTTCACTTTCATGCACTTCCCTTCACTTGTACGCACTCACCTTCACTTTCATGCACTTCCCTTCACTTGTACGCACTCACCTTCACTTTCATGCACTTCCCTTCACTTGTACGCACTCACCTTCACTTTTGTGCACTAACCTTCACTTGTACGCACTCACCTTCACTTTTATGTACTTACCTTCACTTGTACGCACTCACCTTCACTTTTATGCACTAACCTTCACTTGAAAGCACTCACCTTCACTTTTGTGCACTTACCTTCACTTGTACGCACTCACCTTCACTTTCATGCACTTCCCTTCACTTGTATGCACTCACCTTCACTTGAAGGCACTCACCTTCACTTTTATGCACTTACCTTCACTTGAACGCACTCACCTTCACTTTCATGCACTTCCCTTCACTTTTACGCACTCACCTTCACTTTCATGCTCTTCCCTTCACTTGTACGCACTCACCTTCACTTTCATGCACTTCCCTTCACTTGTACGCACTCACCTTCACTTTTGTGCACTAACCTTCACTTGTACGCACTCACCTTCACTGTTATGAACTTACCTTCACTTGTACGCACTCACCTTCACTTTTATGCACTAACCTTCACTTGAAAGCACTCACCTTCACTTTTGTGCACTTACCTTCACTTGTACGCACTCACCTTCACTTTCATGCACTTCCCTTCACTTGTATGCACTCACCTTCACTTGAACGCACTCACCTTCACTTTTATGCACTAACCTTCACTTGAACGCACTCACCTTCACTTTTATGCACTTACCTTCACTTGTAGCCACTCACCTTCCCTTGCATGCACTTACATTCACTTGTATCCACTCACCTTCACTTGCATACACTTCCCTTCGCTTTTATGCACTTACCTTCACTTGAACGCACTCACCTTCATTTGTATGCACTTACCTTCACTTGAACGCACTCACCTTCACTTTTATGCACTTGCCTTCACTTGAACGCACTCACCTTCACTTTTATGCACTTACCTTCACTTGAACGCACTCACCTTCACTTTTACGCACTTCACTTGCACGCACTCACCTTCACTGGTACGCACTCACCTTCACTTGTATGCACTTTCCTTCACTTTTATGAACTTTCCTTCACTTGAACGCAATCACCTTTACTCGTATGCACTCACCTTCACTTGTATGCGCTTTCCTTCACTTGTACGCACTCACCTTCACTTGCACGCACTCACCTTCACTTCCCTGCACTTCCCTTCACTTGCACGCACTCACCTTCACTTTTATGCATTTACATTCACTTGTATGCACTCACCTTCACTTGCCTGCACTTCCCTTCACTTGTATGCACTCGCCTTCACTTGTAAGCACTCACCTTCACTTGCTCGCATTCACCTTCATTTGTATGCACTTACATTCACTTGTATGCACTCACCTTCACTTGCCTGCACTTCCCTTCACTTGTACGCACTCACCTTCACTTGCACGCACTCACCTTCACTTGTATACACTCACCTTCGCTTTTATGCACTTACCTTCACTTTTGCGCACTTTCCTTCACTTACACGCACTCACCTTTACTTGTACGCACTCACCTTCACTTGTATGCACTTTCATTCACTTGTACGCACTCACCTTCACTTTTATGCACTTACCTTCACTTGTACGCACTCACCTTCACTTTCATGCACTTTCCTTCACTTGTACGCACTCACCTTCACTTTCATGCACTTCCCTTCACTTGTACGCACTCACCTTCAGGTTTGTGCACTTACCTTCACTTGTACGCACTCACCTTCACTTTCATGCACTTCCCTTCACTTTTACGCACTCACCTTCACTTTCATGCACTTCCCTTCACTTGTACGCACTCACCTTCACTTTCATGCACTTCCCTTCACTTGTACGCACTCACCTTCACTTTTATGCACTAACCTTCACTTGTACGCACTCACCTTCAGGTTGTGCACTAACCTTCACTTGTGCGCACTCACCTTCATTTTCATGCACTTCCCTTCACTTTAACGCACTCACCTTCACTTTCATGCACTTCCCTTCACTTGTACGCACTCACCTTCACTTTTATGCACTAACCTTCACTTGAAAGCACTCACCTTCACTTTTGTGCACTTACCTTCACTTGTACGCACTCACCTTCACTTTCATGCACTTCCCTTCACTTGTATGCACTCACCTTCACTTGAACGCACTCACCTTCACTTTTATGCACTAACCTTCACTTGAACGCACTCACTTTCACTTTTATGCACTTTCCTTCACTTGTACGCACTCACCTTCACTTTTATGCACTTCCCTTCACTTGTACGCACTCACCTTCACTTTCATGCATTTTCCTTCACTTGTACGCACTCACCTTCACTTTTATGCACTAACCTTCACTTGAACGCACTCACCTTCACTTTTATGCACTTACCTTCACTTGTACGCACTCACCTTCACTTTCATGCACTTCCCTTCACTTGTATGCACTCACCTTCACTTGCGCACACTCACCTTCACTTTTATGCACTAACCTTCACTTGAACGCACTCACCTTCACTTTTATGCACTAACCTTCACTTGTACGCACTCACCTTCACTTTTATGCACTTCCCTTCACTTGTACGCACTCACCTTCACTTTCATGCACTTTCCTTCACTTGTACGCACTCACCTTCACTTTTATGCACTAACCTTCACTTGAACGCACTCACCTTCACTTTTATGCACTTACCTTCACTTGTATCCACTAAGCTTCCCTTGCATGCACTTACATTCACTTGTATCCACTCACCTTCACTTGCATACACTTCCCTTCACTTTTATGCACTTACCTTCACTTGAACGCACTCACCTTCATTTGTATGCACTTACCTTCACTTGTATGCACTCACCTTCACTTTTATGCACTTACCTTCACTTGAACGCACTCACCTTCACTTTTATGCACTAACCTCCACTTGAACGCACTCACCTTCACTTTTATGCACTTACCTTCACTTGTACGCACTCACCTTCACTGGTACGTACTCACCTTCACTTGTATGCGCTTTCCTTCACTTTTATGAACTTTCCTTCACTTGCACGCACTCACCATTACTCGTATGCACTCACCTTCACTTGTATGCGCTTTCCTTCACTTGTACGCACTCACCTTCACTTGCACGCACTCCCCTTCACTTCAAAGCACTTCCCTTCACTTGCACGCATTCACCTTCATTTGTATGCATTTACATTCACTTGTATGCACTCACCTTCACTTGCCTGCACTTTACTTCACTTGTATGCACTCGCCTTCACTTGTACGCACTCACCTTCACTTGCTCGCATTTACCTTCATTTGTATGCACTTACATTCACTTGTATGCACTCACCTTCACTTGCCTGTACTTCCCTTCACTTGAACGCACTCACCTTCACTTGCACGCACTAACCTTCACTTGTACGCACTCACCTTCACTTCTATGCGCTCACCTTCACTTGTACGCACTCCCCTTCACTTGTACGCACTCGCCTTCACTTGTACGCACTCACTTTCACTTGTATACACTCACCTTCGCTTTTATGCACTTACCTTCACTTTTACGCACTTTGCTTCACTTACACGCACTCACCTTCACTTGTATGCACTCGCCTTCATTTGCATGCACTTTCATGCACTTGTATGCACTCACCTTCACTTTTATGCACTCACCTTCACTTGTATGCACTTATCTTCACTTAAACGCACTCACCTTCACTTGCATGCACTTATGTTCACTTGTATCCACTTCCCTTCACTTGCATGCACTTATATTCACTTGTATGCACTCACCTTCACTTGCCTGCACTTCCCTTGACTTGTACATACTTACCTTCACTTGTATGCACTCTCCTTCACTTGTACGCACTCACCTTCACTTGTATTCACTCACCTTCACTTTTATGCACTTACCTTCACTTTTACGCACCTTCCTTCACTCGTACGCACTCACCTTCACTTGTACGCACTAACCTTCACCTGAACGGACTCATCTTCGTTTGTATGCACTTACGTTCACTTGTATCCACTCACCTTCACTTTAACGCACTTTCCTTCACTTGAACGCACTCACCTTCACTTGCATGCACTTCCCTTCACTTGTATGCACTCACCTTCACTTGTATGCACTTACGTTCACTTGTATCCACTCACCTTCACTTTAACGCACTCACCTTCACTTGCATGCACTTCCCTTCACTTGTACGCACTCACCTTCACTTGTATGCACTCACCTTCACTTTTATGCACTTACCTTCCTTTTATGCACTCAACCGTCACTTGTATGCACTCACGTTAACTTGTACGCACTCACCTTCACTTGTATTTACTCACCTTCACTTGTATGCGTTTACATTCACTTGTACGCACCCACCTGCACTTCCCTTCACTTATATGCACTTACATTCACTTGTATGCGCTCACTTTCACTTGTATGCACTCACCTGCACTTGTATGCACTTATATTCACTTGTACGCACTCACTTTCACTTGTACGCACTCACCTTCACTAGTATGCACTCATCTTCACTTGTATGCAGTCAAGTTCACTTGTATGTACTCACTTTCACTTGTACGCACTCAACTTCAGTTTTTCGCCCTCACCTGCGCTTTTGTGCACTGATCTTCACTTGATGCACTCACCTTCCCTTGCAATTCAAAAATATTTGCTCCATAGTATTGGCCTGTACGAAAGTAACTGCCCACTTAAAGGTTGTTACTTTTCGTAAAATATACCTTAACTACAATAAGACACCGTAAGATGTGACGTTTCAAGCATTACTTTCGATCTACGTAGAATGCGATTTGAAAGAGTATTTAACGTAACAGAAGTAACGGAAACAAGGGAACAACCATTACTCTAATCACGCTTTAGAGTACCATCATTTGGGGCCATTTATGCATATGTAGGCAGTGTGCTTTCCTCTTTGTCTGAAATCAATGCCAGAACGATTTATAATCCATTATTCAGCCACAGTTTGGGGTGGTATAAATAATCCATTAATTGAAAAACTCCCAAAACACCGAGGTCGAGCTGCATGCTAGGGTCAGAACAAAATGTAGTTATGAAGACTGTTCTTCAGCATCTTTTCCTCCACTTAGGTGGGAAAATTTGATATCCAACCGAAAAAAAGGACAAAGCAGGGTAGGATTTTATAGATTGTGCTAGCATAATTTTGAGCATAATTTTAGCATAATTTGACTTGTTTGCCATGGTTTTTAAAGAGCACAATGCAAACTCTGAAAATGATAATCAAGATATATCAGTAGATCGACATGTTATTTAGAGAATGGGTGAAATAAAGCTCTTAAAAGCCCAAATCGATGAATAACTGAATTTTACCAGACATATAAGTGATCTGTGCTCCAAGGCCAGTCAAATAGGAGGGGTCTTTGTGCAGCTACGTTATTTGATACCTTGTGATTTTGAACTGTCTCTTTATAAGTAATCGATTCTGCCCCATCTGGCCTATTGCCATATAGTCTGGAACTTTTACAATGCATCGGATCGGAGAAAGCTCCAGCGGATTCAGGAACGAGGGCTTAGAGCGGTGTACCAAACAAGATCAGCGTCCTATCAATAACTTGCTAGACCGCGCTAAACTACCAACGTTGTACAATAGGCGTCCACCAGACATTGCAAAGTTGATTTTTAAAGTTAAGCGCAGTCTCATACCTGAGAATATTTCTGACTTATTTAATTTAAACAACGCTCAGTATGACTCACGGACTAGTGACTTCGAATTACAAAGATTTGGTAGCAATTCAAATATACCGGCCCTCTAATTTGGTCAAAGTTGCCAAGACAGTTAAAATTGACCGAAACTCGGGACTCGCTTAAGAGGTACATTAGGAAAGTTGATTATTATTATTATTATTATTATTATTATTATTATTATTATTATTAGTAGTAGTAGTATACATACATACATACATACATACTTTATTTAAGGTATCATAAACAAATGAATACAAGTAATACCCTAAAAGGAAGTTTAAGAGGTTAACCCTATGTAAATAAACTTCCAAAATAAAAATCAAAAATATGTTTATAGTAGTAGTAGTAGTAGTAGTATTAGTAGTAGTAGTAGAAGTAGTAGTAGTAGTAGTAGTAGTAGTAGAGTGTATAGAAGTGAAGGTGAGTGCATGCAAGTGAAGGTGAGTGAATACCAGTGAAGGTGAGTGCGTTCAAGTGAAGGTGAGTACATACAAGTGAAGGTGAGTGCATAGCAGTGAAGGTATGTGCATAGAAGTGAAGGTGACTGCGTTCAAGTAAAGGTGAGTGCATAGAAGTA
Organism: Montipora capricornis; assembly: GCF_036669925.1. Lineage (NCBI taxonomy): Eukaryota > Metazoa > Cnidaria > Anthozoa > Scleractinia > Acroporidae > Montipora > Montipora capricornis. The sequence continues at coordinate 3,342,514 of NC_090892.1, forward strand.
AAGGTAAATGCATACGAGTGAACGTGAGTGCATAGAAGTGAAGGAAAGTGCATACAAGTGAAGGTGAGTGCATGCGAGTGAAGGTGATTGCATACAAGTGAAGGTGAGTGCATACAAGTGAAGGTGAGTGCATACAAGTGAAGGTGAGTGCGTATAAGTGAAGGTGAGTGCATACAAGTGAAGGGAAGTGCAGGCAAGTGAAGGGAGTGCAGGCAAGTGAGGGTGAGTGCATACAAGTGAATGAAAGTGCATGCAAGTGAAGGTGAGTGCGTACAAGTGAAGGAAAGTGCGTACAAGTGAAGGTGAGTGCGTACAAGTGAAGGTGAGTGCATAGAAGCGAAGGTGAGTGCGTGCAAGTGAAGGTGAGTGCGTACGAGTGAAGGTGAGTGCGTACAAGTGAAGGTGAGTGCGTACCAGTGAAGGTGAGTGCGTTCAAGTGAATGTAAGTGCATGCATGTGAAGGTGAGTGCATAGAAGTGAAGGTGAGTGCATAGAAGTGAAGGTGAGTGCGTAGAAGTGAAGGTGAGTGCATAGAAGTGAAGGTGAGTGCGTAGCAGTAAAGGTGATTGCGTAGCATTGAAGGTGAGTGCATAGAAGCGAAGGTGAGTGCGTGCCAGTGAAGGTGGGTGCGTACCAGTGAAGGTGAGTGCGTACAAGTGAAAGTTAGTGCATACAAGTAAAGGTGAGTGCGTACAGGTGAAGGGGAGTGCGTTCCAGTGAATGTGAGTGCGTTCAAGTGAATGTAAGTGCATGCAAGTGAAGGTCAGTGCATACAAGTGAAGGTGAGTGCGTACACGTGAAGGAAAGTGCGTACAAGTGAAGGTAAGTGCATAGAAGTGAAGGTGAATGCGTACAAGTGAAGGAAAGTGCGTACAAGTGAAGGTGAGTGCGTACAAGTGAAGGTGAGTGCGTACAAGTGAAGGTGAGTGCATAGAAGTGAAGGTGAATGCGTACAAGTGAAGGAAAGTGCGTACAAGTGAAGGTGAGTGCGTACAAGTGAAGGTGAGTGCGTACAAGTGAAGGTGAGTGCATAGAAGTGAAGGTGATTGCGTACCAGTGAAGGTGATTGCGTACAAGTGAAGGTGAGTGCATAGAAGTGAAGGTGAGTGCGTACAAGTGAAGGAAAGTGCGTACAAGTGAAGGTGAGTGCGTACAAGTGAAGGCGAGTGCGTACAAGTGAAGGGAAGTGCGTACAAGTAAAGGGGAGTGCGTACAAGTGAAGGTGAGTGCATAGAAGTGAAGGTGAGTGCATAAAAGTGAAGGTTAGTGCGTTCAAGTGAATGTAAGTGCATGCATGTGAAGGTGAGTGCATACAAGTGAAGGGGAGTGCATAGAAGTGAAGGTGAGTGCGTACAAGTGAAGGAAAGTGCGTACAAGGGAAGGTGAGTGCATAGAAGTGAAGGTGAGTGCGTACCAGTGAAGGTGATTGCGTACAAGTGAAGGTGAGTGCATAGAAGTGAAGGTGAGTGCGTACAAGTGAAGGAAAGTGCGTACAAGTGAAGGTGAGTGCGTACAAGTGAAGGCGAGTGCGTACAAGTGAAGGGAAGTGCGTACAAGTAAAGGGGAGTGCGTACAAGTGAAGGTGAGTGCATAGAAGTGAAGGTGAGTGCGTACAAGTGAAGGAAAGTGCGTACAAGTGAAGGTGAGTGCGTACAA
>NC_090892.1:3349169-3356669 GCF_036669925.1 Montipora capricornis
GATCAGATTCGTTGGGTGCCCCTGATTGCTCCTGTTTTGCAAAGATGTCAAGGGTCCTCTCTCTTTCATGAATATTTTGAGCAAGACCCGATTCAACGTACATGATGTTCTATATTTTGGCTGGCCAAACCAGCCTTCTTCAGCCTTCTTCTCGTTGTATCTGTATCGGCTCTTGTTTAAAATATTCACTGTTTCAACTTTAAATTACGTCAATCAGATCAAGCAAGTTGATGCAACGTACTACTATAAAAACAGGCATGTAATTGTCTTTTTTGTTATGGTAGAGATTTACAAATTTAACAAGCAAACAAACACTGCTGCCATTGTGCCTGCCATTACAGCCAAGTTCAGCTTTTCTTTTCTGTACAATTAACCAAGAGTCGAGAGAAAAACTAAATTGACTCGTTCACTTGTCATTACGGAACTACGGGATGAAATATGAAATCATACATCCCAATCATCAAAACTGAATTGATTAATTAACCAGATTATCTTGGTTTCCCAAAAACAATTAATCGTTTGTGAAGATGTTCATATGTTATTGACCAGTATGATTCAGCTTCTAGTTTAAAACTCGATTCTTGATAACCGTGATTACCCTCGATTAACTACGAATACACCCGCTTAAAGCAGAGCTGTTGAAACACACTTGAAGGGCATTAGAGTCTTAGGTTAAATCTAGTACCTTGTTATAATCCTTCGAGCCTGGCAATATTCCAGGCACGAGGGCCATAAAATAAGGATCCGTAACAAACAGTATATCTTCTGGTAACTGAATAGGACTCCCAATGAGGTGTTATTTAGAAACACAGTCCTCAACAAATAAATTGACCAACCATAGTGAGCGCAGACATTCCTTTCGCTTCGTACATGCTTTGTCCTCGGAGAGCACGCAAATGCGCGAGAAGCGAAAAAAGTGCCCCTTAGGTAGAGTGCGCGAATCTTTCGCGTCCATCTTACTTGCGGCCATTTTCTTGTGTTTGTTCATATTTTCAGATCGCGCGCTTCACGAACTAAGTAAAAAGAAATACCAGTGGCCAGTTTCTCAAAAGTCCCGAAAAGCAAGTTTCCAAGCTACGATCCGCTTATTCTGGAAAGCTGGTCTTGCAATATGTTTTCAAGGCCAGAGGAAACCAAATATTTGCAAAGTTTCATGCCTTGAACGTTTGCCTTTCGTAGATACAGATGGATTTATGTCACCCGAAATAAGCCCAAAAAGTTTTGGAACCTTTGAGAAACGGACCCCAGAGCTTATGGCTTAGAGCGAGTATAGTAATATATACTAACGGTAATTAAACATAAGCGTGAAAGCGCATAACAATCAAACTTTATTTATTAAACCCTGGATTTTATCCTCAGATGAAAATTTGTGATGTCAGATTCCAATCGGTGAGGAATGCGAAAATAGGTCAAAATAAAAACTGTACCACGCCATTTGCGGGTAGTTCTTGGACCCTTTGGAAATAATTGTCATTTAATTGTACTAAAATGTCTCCAGGATTATCGATTTATCCTTGATTACTTAAATGCTCATCAAGATGAATACTAAGAAAATAGTTTTTTTCCCCCAAAAATTGAGACAGAAGAAACAATAATTAACGTTACGAATGGGTCTTTGCGTGTGTTATAGGAAAAAAGCCTTTTTGGATATATTAAAATTCAGCTTGAAAGAGAGGTTTAGAGAACAAAGACAAAGGAAAGTGGATGATATGTAAATATTTTTCACATTCATTCCAACGTGTTTCTATTGTTTTTGTCCTCACTGCCTCACTATCAAGCTGAATATATGGCCTATCGGTCGCAGCCCCTCCCACAACAAGGTCTCCTAGTGTAACTTCTGTATTTCCTGTTCCAGGGTACAATGGCTAACACAATGTACTTTGATTTCTTTTTAGGGGGTGATATCTTCTCGAGCATTATCAAATACTGATGGCCAGTTCTAACATGTTCCCTTAAGTCCCCTTGGCATCCACCATTATTTTCCACCAACACACGGTCTGGGAAGTCAATCAGTGTCTTTTTCACTTTTCTCTTCTGATGTCGTTTAAGTTTGATAAGAGTCCCATAGCCTTGAGTTTTGGCGTCAGTAATTTTGTTGACCACCGCTTTTATAACTGAAAAAGGAAAACAGAATATCAGCGCCAATTGTGAAATTTTGGAAACATTCATAATTTGAACTTGTGGCCTTAAAGCAGGGCTATCACCCTTGCGCATCGTTAGTACTTCGCCGCATTAAAAAGACTTACGGTATTCGGCGAAACGATACGAAACAAAAGAAAAATTGCAGCAATTGCAAAAGGAAGTTTATTACAAATGCAAGAGTGAACGACGGCCGGGCACTTGTCCTCACTAGATCCACTGTTTCGCAAAATACCAATAGCGGTCGATTGGTAAACGGCGAAACAAGGCTCGCAAACTATTTTTATAGGCGCTCTGCTTTCGAAGATTTTCTGGTTTGATAAACCAAATACTGGCTTACAGATGCGACAAAAGTTTGTGTTTTCAGCCTCGCATTCTGACAGACTGGGTAACCCCCGCCCAGTTGGGGTCGCATTTTGCCATCCTTAAACACTTGAAGGTGAGGTGGGGTAACCAGCCAATCCGGGGTTGGCTTATGTCACGATATACTGCATTTGGCGGAAGCGTTGCAGCATTAAAAGTGATACTAAAAAGCCACAGCACTGAAAAGTTGAAGCAAGAGAAGCTAGTGAGAGTAAATGAGCATTAACCGTCAAATTGCGTTCTTCAAATGCCATTTTGCCCTGTTTAAGTACTTAGCGACCACGAAGACCACTGAAAGATGTCTCTTTCACGGTAAAGGCCCGCGAAGGAAATGACGTCACTTGTCCCAGCACGTTTGCAGGCACTGACACCCAGCTGCATTGGATCAAAACATACTCTAGCGGTGAAAAACCGAAGACAACTATGGGAATGGGCATAACTTCCAAAGTCGGCCGGCGGCCCCTCCTACTTGACGCGGCTTCTGATCATAGCACATCCCATATTTGTGTTCCGGAACACATCCAAGCATCCTACAGGAGCTCATCAAGAGGAGCCTCTATCTCCTCTAATTCCTTGAGTCAACCCTTTCCCGAGTAAACTTATTTTTAGGAACACGTTTTTCCCGCGAAAAGTATCATAATTCCCTTGACGCTGAGATAGCTCTGTTTTGATTGGTTTTTACAACAGTGGGCGTGCTGAATGTCCCAAGGGAGATTGGCTTTTACAACAGTGAGCGTGCTGAATCTCCCAAGAGAGGTGTTCTATAAATAAATCTACTCGGGAAAGGGTTTACTCCGAGGCCAAGTATGGGAGATAGAGGCTCCTCTTAATGAGCCCCTGCATCCTACCATTCTTGTTGGAATGATGACGAGATGTAAAAGGGATGAGCACGAGAGCTAATACCTCACATCGAATCTCAAGAAGCATGGGATCAAGGCCCTGGCGTATCATGGGAACTGACGGTGAATTAGCGATGGAAAAGAGTTTGAGAAAGGTATTTTCAATAGATGCTGTGCCACCCAGCAGTGCAAGCATCCATTTGCGATGTTTTGAACACTTCAGTGGGATATGCTGTTTCACTTAAAGAAAATGGAACAGCCTAAAGAAAAACAACGTTACATAGTCAGAAGAATCCTGGGTGGAGACTCCACGGAAAGAGAGTTAAAGGATTGGTTGATGTGGAGGATGGCGAGATTGACAAGGAATGAGAGAACATACAGAAAGAGCTTTCCCCTGCATTTTCTGTGTGGATGATGTCGACAAAAGGGAGAATTAGATCGCACACGGAAACCATTCGCAAGTGCATGCTGAAATCGGTGAGGATCCGTGCTGGCCTTAGCAACCCTCCAAACAAGTTCGACAATCAGAGGAGTGAGGCTATCAACAATGTAGTGAAAGAAGAAGGCATGAGGAAAGGAACCGACCAGATCCACATCCATGAGCTTATAGAAGAGAGAGTGGTTGAAGATCAAAGAGATGGGCTGATAAAAGTTATTGGTTGCATGGGCGAATACCGTTTAGCTAGGTTGAAGATTTCAAGGAAAAGACAGTCTTTCCTTCACAGTGGTCCCAGATGACAATCGAGCAGCGGTATGTGAGAGGATCACTTCTCTCTTTTCTGCTTGTAAAACGTGTGGCATTTACAAAATGAGGGGTGGTCCACAGGCGTAGTCCATGGACCGGGTCCATAAGGGTGCTCCATGCTTTGCATAAGTCCTGCGAGCCTTGTTTCGTGGATTACCAATCGACCGTTATGGTATTTTGCGAAACAAGGGATCTAGGGAGGACGGTTTCGAAGAGAGGGCAATATTCTCGTGTCATCTGTAAGCCAGTTTTTGGTTTATCAAACAACAAAATTTCGAAAGCAGAGAGCCTATAAAAATAGTTTGCGAGCCTTGTTTCGTCGATTACCAATCGACCGCTATTGGTATTTTGCGAAACGGTGGATCTAGTGAGGACAATAAGCACTTAATGACTGGCCCCAAGGGAAACAGTGAGTTTTGTTTCCCCGAGACCCTCAATGTTCCCCGAAGCGAAGCCGAGGGAAACATTGAGGTCGAGGTCGAGAACTCAAAATAGAGCAATACACAGATAAAAATTATTTGCTTGACGTCGGCTGGCGTACAGATTTGCCGCCGTTTCAAAGGTGCACGACCTGTTCACGTGTGAGTCGAAAGTTCAAGTTGTTGTTGCCCTAGAGCGTCATGAAGTTTTGTTCGCCTTAGGGCATCATGAAGTTTTGACCAATGACACGTGACACGTTCTCCTCCAATCAGAAAACGTATTTGAGTTGGGAGGTATAAGAATAACTGTTAGTGCCCGGCCGTCGTTCACTCTTTCAGGTGTAATAAACTTCTTTTTGTTTTGTTTTGTTTCGTTTCGTTTCGCCGAATACCGTAAGCCCATTAAAAAGCTCACAGGGATCATTTAGTCCATATAAGCCAACATCTTGCCTTCTTCTATTTCCTAAAATAATCTTCAAAAATATCCTCTTGGACAAATTTGCGAATCCAGAAAAAAAACAACCCGTCAATCAAACTTCAAACATGTCTTTAAGTTAAATTGGGGGTGTGTTACGTAACCATTTGTGAAAGCGTTCTGGGTTTTATCTATCTCTTTGTAAATGATGTTTTGACCTCTCCTCAGTTCGCATTTGCCCAGTTGGTGATAGATTCCTCAGGATAAAAAGGTGATTTCGAACCGTGTGGGCAAGGCGCAAGCCGCCCTCGAGGGATTCTCACGTCAAATAGTTCTCGATCTCGACCCCGTCAATTCAGTGGTATTGTCTGAATAACTGGAATATTTCTTCTCGGATCTCAGATATGCAGACATCGCTTGAATATCTTTTGCTGGTTGCTTCTTATCAGTTAGCTCGCGCACCATCCTACTTAACGTAAACTTTGACCACTTTTATCTCGAATAAACAAAAGCCAAGAAGAGCCGTATGGATAAAATGTTAAATAAACAGAGTCACGGCTTTCAGTTGAATAAAACAATAATGCTGCTTGGTAAATCTTCAATTTCAAAACAAACAAGCGTTCGTCCTTTCTCTCAGTTAACTTGGAAAATGCCTACCAGTCACGGAAAAATATGGAGAACTTTACTTTCTTTACTTTAAAAATTAGCTTTGTAACAGTGCGGTTGAAGGTACCAATTGCCTCCAAAGTATGAGAAATCTGCCGTTTTGGGTGATTCCGCTTATACATACCAGAATAGAGTTTAAGAGGCTTAAAATTTGCTAATCCTGAGTATGAAATCAATACTCTGCTAAGTAACAAATAGCGTCTTTTTTTAACTGGTAACTTATCTGTCATTGCTTTGGCGGTGATCCTAATACGGCTCAATTATTGTTTTGTCTTCAGTTCAACTCTCGATCCAATCTCAAAATTCTGTTTCTCATTTTTTCCCCTATGGTCGAATTTTTGATTTGACAGATTAGAATCCTGAAAATACACGAATACAGATACCATCCTGTCATGGAAGTTGAAGTTATTGTGACTGACTGACAAAAAGGGTGGAAAACGATTTAAGAACAATAGCGGCCAAACTTTCGTATTCGTATGAAGTTAAAATTAAAACCGAACGAGCCAATTTAGTGACTAAGCAGGGACGGCGGAACGTATTTTGTATTGGGGTGGGGGGCGGAGGGTGGAGGTGCTAACAAGCAAGCACCGGGGCTGCGAAATTGGGGCTGCTGAAGTCCCCCCAACCCCTCCCCCGTCCCTGCTAAGTGAAACAAATATAAGCACATAAAAAGGTTTTTAGAAAATTTCGAAGGTCATCGACATCTCCTGATAGATTTTAAGGCGAGTAAGAAATGTTCCCTGTGAGCTTTCGTCATGTTTCATTTTTCTTGGTGTGATTGGCGAGGAATGTTGTTTTTGAAGGCCGTCTATTTTCTGTCATGTGCAACAAGGTCTCTTACCTAAATGGCAGGATTCATTATCAAATCTTTCCTTCAGTACTGCATCAGTTTGGTCACAAATATTAATATTCTTTTTTCCTGAAAGGCCTGAAAGGAAAAAGAGCGAAACGATTGTTTGAAATCAAACGGTCTGCGATTGACCAGTGAAGCCCTGATTAAGCAGGAAGTTGATGAGCTTCTTAAAAAATAATTAGACAACTGCAGGCAACAGTGACATTTTAAAGCAAAGCTCTCGAAGCCGTAAGCAGTGTTTATAGATTATTCGTGAGTCTGAAGAGCCCTAAAAATGCCATGGACAAAACAGAAAGTGCCTGCAATTAATGTAGGCTTCCGAGGTAATCATCTTTTTTGCACTGCCTAGCCAGGAAATAGCACTAGCCACTATTGACTGTCTACATAAAATGAGATGCACAGTATGGTCGTCACTAATTTACATCAATACCTGGATCCAAGCACATGTCGTTATCTTCGTATGTGGAACAATTGAAGACATCAACATCAGGCCACGAATGATTATATACTTGCATTACTGGCTCACAGCTGTCCCGTATGGTTGAGCAAAATGATCTGCAGACCCGAATGGGAATTACGTGTTCATTTTCCCCAATCTGGACTGGGACGCATATTGGAGCGAAGATACCACACAAGAACAGTTTGAGTCTATGATGACATCGTCCCACAAGTGGCTCCCAATCACGAAGGCCTTCCATAATCTCAGTTTCAGTTCTTTGGTTTAAACCATTTGGTACTGTCATTTTCGAGTAATTCGTTGCCTCCGTCAAGTTCCTACAATACGGAAGAACATTTAGGCACCGATACTCGCTTTGTTTGTCGGCCTGTGAAGACTGAATGCATATCAGGATGGTGATGGTCCAACACACGGTAAGCGGAATCATTTTGATGATCCAAGCCGACGACCTTTCCTCCGATTCTTCCAGACGCAAGTAAACTAATGCGTGCTTTTAAGAGAGGTGGGCAGTGGGCGGTGCTTGTATAGATATTGATCAAATTTCCACCTTCTGAAAAGGACAAAAGCCACTGTCAATCACTCCAAGGGTTACAAAAATATGTGA
>NC_090892.1:3361669-3381669 GCF_036669925.1 Montipora capricornis
GCCGAGACTAATCTATGAGGTTTATCACACCTAAAGATTTGCTTTATGTTTTCCAAAAAACAACCTCAATAATTATTTTTGCAACATACACAAGGTCAAAATTCCCTCGCAACTTCAAAGACGGCTCGAAATGAGTTTAAAATTTCAGGCATTCTGCATGGGGGCTTCGGCTTTTCTGTTTGTACATAGTTAGTAGAGGGTTTGTATGATAACCAATAGTTTTCGAATTCTAACATAGCTTGATGGAACATCTGGCTAGAGGAGGAGCTCAGTACAATGTGTTTTATTCAGGGGCACTAAAAATGTTACGGATTAATGAAGCAACTAACACGTTGCTCTAAGTAGAAGGACAACGTAGCAATGTCGCATTATTCAGGTATCTGTAAATGACAAATCGTCATAGTTTTTGATGTAGTAGGCGTTTAATCGCGTCAAAACCAGAAAAGTTGTTTTGACACCAGATTGATTTGAGATGATTCTTTTAAGCTTATCAATCATGTCACGTAATTAACTAACAAATGAGAATAGGTGCATTGAGGATAAGCCTGCACACGACAAGACTATTAAATAAACCCAACAAAGCAAACAATGGTTGATATATTTTCTACAGTGTTTTGTCTCTTGAAATCCCAGGGAATCATTAAGCACGGATTTAAGAAATTGCTAAAACAATTACGGCGCACGAATCCAAAAAGAAAAGAAAAGCTAAGGACAGATCGTCTAAGTTACAGCCTTATCTAAAAGATGATTTAGTAAATGTTGCAAATGGCCGATAGCAAATAAACTCACGCTAAATACGGCAAAAACGGAATTTATGCATATTGGGTCAAGATTGAGACTGTATTCGCCCTTCTCACACGGCGGCTATATTGTCCCGGGAGACCAAAAAAGCTTTGTTTTACCACGCCAAGCCTCGCAGTGGAAATCATGGGGGTGAGGCTTGGCGTGGTAAAACAAAGGGACAATATGGCCGCCGTGTGACAAGGGCGAATACTTTAACGGTTCCTCCTAGTCCTTCAATCAATGGCGCTCTTTTTGAGCAAGTCATGATCTCTAGGAGTGCTTATAGATCGTTTTCACTGTCACGCAACAAAAAAATAAATCGAAAACCATCCAGTGGAAAAAGTCAAGAATTCGTGATGTTGTAGAAGATAAATGAAGAAGACACTTCTCCAAGTTTTAGGCCTGTGCGTTTCCTCAAACTTCAGATATTCGTCGAAATGTTTCGCAGAAATTTACAGAGCCCAGTATGAAAACGACATGTTGGTGCACATCTGTGGTGCACCAATATGGCGGCCGGAAAATAGTGTCAACATCTGTTACTTACTTTGGCTATCTAGGCCAGTGATCATCTGTACTGAACAGACAGCTATTTACCTAAGCACTTTTCCTAATGCTTTAATTTTTATAAAAGGCTCAAAACCATGAGATAAATATATATTTCTCAATAAACTCGATCGTCGCCTCGTGTCACGCACCGCTATAACTCAGAAATTCAAAATGCTCTGGTTTCCAAACGAAGCACGCTATTGAGCTTTAAAATTGCAAATGGATACAAATTTACCGCCTCTTATGCCTGATGAGGATAAAAACTTTCGTGGCTCTTTAGTTTTGGATTTTAGAAAATGATGACGTCGCGTGAAAACGATCTATTGATGATTAGCTTACTTGGAGAAACCATATTGATAAGTTAACCAAGAAAATTGCTTCTGGTATTGGGGCCTTAAAACGAATCAGGCATGTTGTCCCCCATGGGATCTTACATTCTATTTATCAGGCCCTAATCATTACAACAACATCCATTGTTCAACTACTCAGTGCAATATTGTTTGGGGAAACTGTGGAGTAACTTTCAGGACCTATTGGCTGTCAAAACTACAAACCAGAACAGCCTGTGTCTTGACCTACTTTCTAACAACGACTCTGATGTCAATAATTTATTTGCACTCCTAGGTTGAGAACCCTAGCCTCTCAAAGGCAAATTGAAAGGGCGACAATGGTATTAAATTCCTACAAGGACTAGCACCTGAATTTCATTGCTCGAAATTTCTCCATCGCGAATCTGATTATTATTGTTGGGGACACTCTGTGAATAAGGTAAATCTTCTGCAACCACGCACAAACTACGACAAAAACAACTTAATGAAGCTATAGTGGTGCCGTTTTGTGGAACAGTTTGCCTTTAGAACTAAGGAAAGCGGAGTCCCTCAAGCAATTCAAACGATTGAGGCTATCTAAGCCATTATTTTTAAACACGGCATTCACGGAATGTTTATTTCATGCCGGGTATTAGAGTAGGATAGTGAAGTACTAACGTAGTGACCTGTTCATTTTTTCTATACTTGGTACAACTACTTTTAATTATACATACGGTTTTTAATGATTTTCAAATCAATGCTGATGCTGTGCATCTCTGAAGAAAACTTCAAGATTAGATTTCATTCAGTGTTACTCAGTTTCACTTTAACTTCCCTGAAATTTGTTTCACACGTAAATAAATTTCACAGGGCGCAAAAAATGGGTTTAAAAACACTGGAAATCGAGCAAGGGAACAACAACTTCATTACAGATCGGCGACATTCACCCATTAATTAAGTCAGAACTCGCGTTTGATTTCGTCTATTCTAGTTAATTCCAAGGTAACACTGAACCACCTAGCTGTCTAAGTTTAGCTGATATCTTTGTACAGGGTTTAATCGATATCCAGCAGAGCGAGGCTCGAGTTATTAATATTGCTATGAGTGACAAATCATTTCCTCATATTGATAAACGATAACAGAACATCTAATCTTCATTAAAAACATGAGCAAAGATATCATTCGATCCCAGAATAGTAAGTTGATAATTTTGGTACTTTGATGGGATGGGACAAATGAGACGTTGAGCTTTTAATTCGTCTTGTAAGTGAAAAATTTAACACTGGACGACATGTGTGACTGTTTTAACACCCAGATTAAGCAAAGCAAACCTGTCGAGAATCATTTAAGTCAAAGAGTTTACGTCTGAAAACTTCCCTCACCAGCCACGGAAGACTCTCAACGAAAATAAACTAGTCTACTAGTTAAAGCCACACATGTTCGAGTACGTTTTCAGTCAACAACCCGCTTTTCATTACTAACACTCGCACTCTCATGCGTTTACGTGATGGAAAAGGATACCCTCAAACCTTGAAGCGCCGCAACTGATAAAAGCCAAGAGTAAAGCAAAAATTAGACCGCAACGAACCCTTTGAGTTTCACATCCTATCCCAGCTCTCTTTCTTCACTTATGTCGACATGTCAAACGCCACGGTGTTTCTGACGATTTAGCACTTACCCAACTAAATGGTAGAAACTATGAGTATTTGTGCGGAAAAGGTACTAGGTTCATGTGCACGGTACAGAGGTGTGACTCTTTGCAAATGGCATAACCATGTTGATTTCTGGTATAGAAAAGCCAGAAAGCGGCTCCTGGATAGTTTAAACTATAACCGATCTTTAGAATTCCGTGACTTTGGAGAACAATACATCCAAGAACTGGACAAAGAATAGTTGGGAACTACGGGAGAGATAAACATTATGATATACCTACCCTGCTCTGAGTTGCTGATCAAGAGAAACGTCTGGGCTCCAACGTCTGATCGCAGTCAGTAAGAATCCATCAACGAAGAGATTTAAATATCTTGCTCCAAATGGGCGTGATTTCCTCAATGAAAATCCATGAGAAGTACAGCTTCCGCTATTTAGTTTCTAGGCTAACATTTAATTCAAGGAGGATTTGAATTTAAGTCTTTAATTTCCTTAAAATATGAACTTCTTAGTTAATAAAACTGTTTATTGCTATACTGAATTAATGTCCAAGTCATTTCTTGGCAATAATACTTTTCCCTTTTTTCAGGTTTTAGTGCTTTCGTTTGCATTCATTGCTTTCAATGACAGATATGTAATCTCGTGCTTTGACAATCCTCCAAATCTATAACCAGATGAAACATCAAAAATAGTTTCACTTAAACTGCTTAAACAAAGGAACTCTTAGAATTTAGCAGTGGTCGATATAATTTAACCACTTATCAATCCTTCAAACTACTCGGAAGTTTCAAAATCTTCGCGCTGTCCTACTACATGAGTGTGACTGTTGTTATTTGTTTAAGAGGCCGGATCACAGCAGTGCTGCTAGTGTTTTTTCGCACGCATTCTGCTGCTGCACCCTTTCCGCGTTGGATTCCGTCATTTGGGACTCTTGAGTTTGTTGCGGTTGGCTCAAGAGTAGATTCGTTTGAACGGCCCTTGGTTCTTCTTCTTCATTGATGTGTAGAATTACCATGAAAAGTGGCCAAACTCAAACCACTTACCATCTCGTAAACAATTCCTTGGAAAACAAAATCGCGCAAACAATGTTTCAATCCACTCTTAATGCATTTAATTAATATTATTTCCGGTATTAAAAGTTATACGTGCACTAGATTAGCACTTCCCCTTAAAACGTCCACTGTGAGTCATGAAACGTCACGAAAACGTTGGTGTTCCGGTCAATTCAAAGATCATTTCATGCGTACTCCTAGAATTATAAAAGAAAGACGAGGAAACAAATTTGTGCAAGAAAAGGCATGGGTCATTAATATCTCACAACGTTTTCGGCCATTTTAACATGGTCCTAGGCGTGAGCAATTCAGGAAAGAAATCAAGAACGTATCAACGGAAGACCGTAAATACAGTGGAAACCTGCCATAAGTTAGGGGGGCTCACATATAAAAGGAGGAGGGATGCTCGTCGGAAATTTTAAATTAAACCCTAAAGGAGAACAATCTGGGAGTGGCCCAGGCTTTTTTTGACCCCTAAAAGAGACCATATCAAAACACAGAGAAATAACAAATACAGCGACTTTTAATGATGGCAAAGACATTATTATCTAATACTTTCACCTACGTGAAGAACTATTAAAGTGTAAATATACAGTAAAAGACACCTTCACGGTTACATATGATGGCATTTTGCCCAGAACACCCTAATTGAGACCAAAATCTGAAATTTACAATCCTTACAGAGACGACGAGCATCCCTCCCCTTTTTATATGGGAGGCCCCCCTCCCCCAGGGCATAAGACCACCCCGTTTTTACGACCAATATTTTTGGGTGGCCCTAACATTCCCATCTAAAAACCCCGTCAATCCGACCACCCCGTTATCACGACCAGCAACCACGTTTTGGTGTCTTACCCAGTTAATACAACCGGTCAAATGTTTCGTGAAAATGCTAAGTAAAAGGAAGGACTCTGAAAAACAATCACGCTGTTCAGTGACTAGCTGATTTTTAGGGGAAGGTGTCAGTGATTACCATGTTCAACTGATACGACAACATACATTTTTGTATTAAAGTTATATTGCCTTCTCGGTTTCCGCTGTTTTCAATTTTGGTTCAAGGCCTCTTCAAGTCTCTCTCCTCAATCTTCTTTCTGACAGATCGGTTATTTGGAATGTGTAGTAACTAATAATTTGACCCTACCTAGTCGTTAATAATAAGACTACCCTGTAAACACGACTCCTAATTTCTATGTCCTGAACTTGGAGGTACGTGGTCGTATTACTTGGGTTCCACTGCAGTCTCAGTAGGTGATACCTCTTTTGAAAATTGCATATTTTTTGATACCGTGATGGCCGTAGATCTTTAAGCATATGGATTAAGTCGTTAAACGGATAAATTTTTAAGAGGTGAGAATTACTTTTCTTGCTCTATTCTTTTGACTTTAATTAAGCATGATGAAGTCCTCCTTCCACTTCAACCTTTTTTTTTGTATGTCAACGGTTAATTTAGCTTTTCAAATTAAGATCCTAACTGACATGGAAAAATACATGTTCTTTCCAGAGGAGATATCCAATGCGATGGTGACTGGAAGATACTTGAATGAGAAACGAGGTGCACAGGATGCCCAGAGAATCTCACTCTCCCCTCCCTTCATTTTGAGCTCTTCTGTCCCTCTTAGGCGCGCAGTGGCGCCGATTTATCGCATACCGGCTCTGACTGAGACCTCAACCACACTAAAAATACATTTCCTTATGTAATCGTCCTCTTTTTAAGCGTTATCGCATAGTCATCTCCTCTAAAAGACCATAAAACGGGCGACGGAAATCGACGGAGAATTTTGCGACCGGTTTTAAAAAAGGAGATTTTTGAAGGCCTATCGTTTTGAAAACTCTTTAGATCAGTTTTGTGTGGATAGGTGAAAACAGGAACTTTAGAAAGAGCGTGAGAAAATTTTACAATGACTCAGTTGTTTTCATCATTTTTAAGTGTTTTGTTTGTTGTGGATAGTTGAAACGGAAACGGGATCACTTGTGTGGATGAAAAATATGTTGCTTCGTTTTCGATAGGATGAAAAGCAGAGTTTTTCAAGAACGCCCCATCCCCCATTGATTGATGCATTGATTCATGATTATGGAAGGGGTCTGAGAACTCCTCACGTACGTACACTCCTAATCCTAAAAATATGTGACATATGTGAAACCGTACAAAACCGGTTGCAAAAACTTAAGGCTACAAAATTGAAAAAAGCCGGAAATTGTTATGGGTCACATCCGTAAGTACTTCGGGGTGTCACAGCTTGACCAATAAATAGCGACTCCAGAACTTTTAGTAGATGAAGATGGCACTCTGCCGGGGTCACCATTGATAATGCAGGCATCTTTCGCAATTCAATGGTTCTGCCGTCCTATTATAAAAGGAATGAAAACAGCCAGGATTAAATTACTGTCACGAAGTTTGCGGTCTTTATCATGAGTTAGCAGCGAGGCGCCTGTGATCCTGCTTGGTTTCAGGCCCGCCTCCACTGAGTCAACCCTTTCCAAATGATTTCCATCACTTTTCTGTATAGTATCGAGCTTTTTTACTCTACAAGTGCTCTACTTATTTGGGAGATTGAGAATCAAATAAAAACAAATAAAATAGATGGTTTGCAACCAGTCCGTCTAGAGACATAGATAACAATGCTGCTGGTGGACTAACAACAGGAGCTAATAAGAGATCATAGCTGTTTTCGTCCACCAACATTGGAGGCGATGACGTCACGTGAAAACCACCCATGGATGATAAAGCTAAGGGCTTTTACGTTTCTAAACAAACTGTGCTACTGTACCGAAGGGGAAGCGAAACACAGAGGAGGGTTTATCAACTGAGTTTATCTTCTTGCACAATTTAGGGTATACGTGCGGAAAAATAAAAGGAATGCGTTGTAAACTGTAGATTTTTTTAAAACATGGCATTGTAAGTTATGTAAGTGGTGTTTAATTTACCCTAATTTATCGTTATAGAAATTCTAATAATTTATTCAGTGTAATGATACAGTTTAAGGCTGTGGAACCTGTTCAGGCACTATTTAGATATGTTAAGTAAGTTGTCGTAGAATTATGTCAATTTTTTTTTTGTATCGCTTACCGAAGTACTGCATTGTCAAGTCATTGTTGCGTTCGACATTTCTTATCTTGGGTATCCTGTGCACAGGGTAAGTTTTAGCAAATTTCGTTTTTTTTTCCAGCGCCATCTTGAATTACGTCGTACTTGCATTGATACGTCATATGCAAAAATGACGATCGCGCACCTCATGATTTTCGAACGCGTTTCAATAATCGGAGATTACTACTAGTATTGTATTGTAAATGAAAAAAACAACATTGATTCGGGTAAATTGACAACCGTAAAGAAAATCTCAATCGTTGGCCCTTCGCTCTGCATTTCAAATGAAATAAAGGCACGGTAATAAAGACTCTCTCACCTTTCAAGAAGAATTCGCACTCCACTGAATGCTGAATTTACTCTTAAGGCAACAGCTTTTAAATAGTCCCTTGATAGATGAGCGATAATGCTTGTTGCATATGACGTACACCAGCGGGTTTAGAAGAGGGTTGACATGCGCCAAAAGCTTCGAGTAAAAATAGGAAGTTTCGTTGAATGCGGAAGGACCACGTATGAGGATGAAAGCTCGAAGTGACTTGAAAAAAAAAACACAACAAAAACACCGTTAAAACTGACTTCAAAAAAATGATAAAGAAAATTAAGGATAACCTGGAGTGACACCTATGAAGCGCAAATGTAATGGCACCCAACCTGTACACATTTCAACAACCACCAGACTCATTTTATTGACAAAACCACATTCTCGTTCCCAGAGGAGACGGGTTTTTGGATCAGCGACCTCTGGTGGGACAAGAGTGAAAAAGGAGACGCAAGCAAAATGTGCGAGCAGTCCTTCTTTTCGCTCTCTCCTCCTTGAATCCAGATTTAGCATATCCAGTTTTTTCTCTCGCCTGTCTTCTCCTCGCGTCCGGCTAACTAAAAATGCGCCTGTGCTAATATCTGTTTGGTTTTGAGATTGCGTTGTGTCATCTCTAATTCACGTGACTGAGAAGATAAAAATTTGAAAGGCAAAAAGAAATCGACTGCCTCTTCGTCATCTTCAGCAATAATAATTGTTTTCCTTGAGCTGGCCCCTGGATCTGCTAATAGGATACTATAGGCCCGCGTTCACCCTACATTTATTGCGTGCCGTGGAACAATTTTCATATATGAAAATCCCGCCAAAGCTGAAATTTAATCAGATAGTTCCCTGTGGGACGTTAAAGAACCCACACACTATTCGAGAAGAGTACGGGATGAAGTTCCCGGTGTTGTGGCTATCCTCTGTGAGTATATGGGTGGGTGGGTATAGCAGGTACACATCAGCTGAATAGCTGCCAAAACTTCAACCTGCTCAAACAAATAAATAACAAACAACAACAAACAACAAACAAACAATAAGCAATGCGAATTTCCATTTGATAAACAAACAGGCAAAAAGCCTATCGGTTGAAGGTGGGCTTTAGAAGGCTAAGTGTCTGAGGCGCTCATTATACTTGTAGCTTGCAAATTCATATCAGTCCTTTTCTGAAACCATCTGTTTTTAGAGCAGACAGCCTCTCTCACCAAGTATTGTGCTACCTTAGCCAATCAATGAGTAATGTCCCCGATAAGTCACACTTACATAAATTAAGGGGGTTTTCCAGACGTTTTGGTAAAAAATTTATATAATTTCCATGTGGTGAATGGAATGCGCCCTAGCTTTTGGCAGGAAATAGAAATCTAAACATAACTGAGGTATGCAAAATTCACGAGCTATTCCCCTCTAGACACGAGTTCGTAATTGCACCCCACTGATCCTCACCAATGTCCTATTTTCATTATACATCGCTTTGTTCAATACCCACAAATAACACTTACTAAGAAAGGAACGTAACAAGCGTAAAAGACCAGCACAATCACAAACGTCAGAAGAGCGAAACCATCACGTTGCTTGTTGACTCTGCGGATACCTACTGCTTGCATTTGTTGCTCAAATAGATGGCTGCTAACTCTGCGCTTTCGTTGGAGAGAACATAATATGTCTCCGCAAAAATACAGTATTGCCAGTGTAATTAGACCTCCTTCAGCCACAGTGGCATAAACCAGGGCTTTATTCTTGTGCTCCTTTGGAGTGAGGTCTAGACCGCAATAATATCCTCTCTTATATAGCTGAAAGTTCCCGTATCCGGTAACAGGTAGAAGCAAATGAATACACGGCCATATCAGAGCACAGAGCAAAGCTTTTTGCACGCGGGCGCATGTCAGTTGGTTTCTGTAGTAAAGTGGCCTTGTAACTGCGAGAAAGCGCAACAAACACATAATGAAGACCAATAGAAATGACCAGCTCAAAAATGTGTTTGAGATAAACGCTGTGATATAGCAGAGAATTTTACCCCCAGTCCACGAGCAATTCACATAAGAAATAATTGAAAATGGTAGCGTCGAGAGAGAGATTAAAAGATCACTTATGACCAATGTTCGCACAGCAAGATGACCCTTGTTTTCCTCTAGGCCTGGGAGCTTCCAAACTGCTATTAATGCAACAAGATTGATCACAAATGACAATAACTGAACCATAGCCATCAAAGTAAGGTATATTAAGTCTTCGCCGCATGCTATGAAAGGTGACTCCATCGTATGATTTTGTCTGTAATTCATGGCTTGTCCCGGGCTTGGAAGCACGAGGCTTCACTTGCGAAAGAAACACTCTTTATCAAACTGACAAAGATAAGCTCGTGGAAGGAAAGGACTAGTGACTGTTCAGTCTGTTCGACAAGAATTTTAAGCTTGCTGATCGAGTTGAGGGTTTGCTCTCAGACTGCGTCTTCCACGAATGTACCGCCCATTAGATGCAACAAAATCACGCGTAATGTCATGCTGTATTAAGTATGTTTGCTCAATCGGTAAGCACTCATTAGCCTTACGCTTTCTTGAATAAAAAGAAGAAAATTTCTAAAGGTTGTAATATACTTCGCCTCTGGAATGTTTCGGATTTTGATTGCAGGAGAATGGCTCAGTTTGTGTAGTATTTATAGGCACACATTGAATTCTTCAGTAGAAATCATGTTGAAACAATTTCGGAAGTTCCGAAGCGTTTGTCTAAACAAAAAGGGAAAGTACATCCCCTGGATAAATTCAGCTGCAATCAGTCAGTTTCACGTAGGGTAAACATCTTTGTGAATATGACAGATTTGCTATGATAAACCTTTGATCACAAAAGCCCTTGATACATCAAGCCAAACGAACAATTAGTATTATTTCCAACAAAACCAGCTGTATCAAGGTCTATACTGACTCGTAAAATAAGGGCACACATTAAGAGAAATGTACAATTATCTTTTCAAACATTGTTTGACTTGAAAACTGACTACTTTCGTGTGAGTTGACGGAAATGCGTGCACGATTGTTACCTCAGTCATTCGTCACCGTCTCCCCTTGATTTGCGAATCATTTGCTTGGTAGACGAAAATTGTTTCCGTGAATATACTCGCCCCATCATATACACGGCTTCAAAGCATATTTCCTTTCCTTTAGATCAAAAAAGTTAATAGCATAGGAGGCGCAAACTGTTCTTGGTCTCTGATTTAGTTTAAATTCTTTTTACAACATTTCATGCAAGGACATTTTGGAATAATTATGTGACCAAAACAGGAGAGTCGCCCCAAAGATATACCCTTTATAAGCTTTTAACCTACCAAAACAGTGGATAGCGTTGAACGCGCGCGCTTATTGGCTACTCAAACTCCGGCTATCCTTTGATTCCTTTGATCCGAAAATGTTGTAATATTTGCAGGAATAAATGGGTTAGAATCATCTCTTTGTGTGATATCATCTTAATGTTTTAGAATATACTAAGACAACTATTCACCTCAGTGTCGGTAGCCACCTCCACTTCGTGAATAGACCTTTTCGGCTTGTACATTTTGTTTTCCAATACAGATCATGTGATAATACACAGGCGGCTTGGTCCTTTGTTTTGTTCATTAAAAAGAGTGCATGCAGGCATATTCATGCTTGCATGCCCTCATTTTAATGAACAAAACAAAAGACCAAACTTCCTGAGTATTATCACATGATCTGTATTGGGAAAACAAAATGTACAAGCCGAAAAGGTCTATAGGATCCGGTTCATTAGACTACATGGGCCAAGCTAGCCAAGGACTGGAAACTCTTAAGAAGTCACATGATGAAAACATGGCGCAGGATAGGTGCCGTCGTTACCAGAGAATTAGGTGGACGATCTATGGGTCTTTATTTCTAGGCTATTCATCGTACTATTTTTGTAGAAAGTCATACACGTTTGCTATACCAGCTTTGATGTATGAGTTAAGTCTAAACAAAAATGAGCTTGGTGTCATCTCGAGCGGGTTTTCGGCGATGTATGGAGCATCGAAATTCACCAGCGGCCTGTTGTCAGATACTTTAAGTCCGAGGACGATGTTCACAGCAGGAATGTTTTTAACTGGAATCTTCAATATTGTGATCGGATTCACTGGAAATTTATGGTTGCTTACTTTACTATGGAGCATCAATGGCCTTTGTCAAGGTTGTGGTTGGCCTCCCTGTGTCAAGTTACTTAGAGAATGGTTTTCTCCATACGAGGTTTGCATTACTTTTTTTTATCAACATAAAGGGACACCATCAGTCCTCTCAGAAGTTGGTGTCGTGGTGTCGTTCTTGAAAAAATCAACTTTGACAATCCTTTCAGGTGGCTTTGTTTGTTTTCTTTTTTGCCTTGTTAAATTTTTTGAAGATAATCTTGTGTATAATAACATACACTGAAACTATCAGGGGAATTCTTGCTGACATTAGAGGAAGGAGAGAAAAAGGCTCCAAATATTAATTATTGCAAGGAACGTGGCTGAAGTGACTTGTACTCTAGTGAAGCTAGCAAAAATGCCAATGGGACTACAAGGACTTGTGGCATTTGTAAATGCCAATTATAGCGATATTTCTTGTTTACGAAAATTGATGTCAGATTTCTTTTGACATTCAAATTTGCCAACCACGGAACAAAAGAAGTTATTGTTTCAACAGCCAATTAGGTTCTGGTTGGCATATTAATAACAATGGGAGACATCACGAGAAACATCGCTATATGCCCAGTTTTTTTAGGGGGGTGGGGTGGGGTAGTTTCAAGAATATGAAGAAGCTTTGATTTGACCAGTACACAAGTGAGAATTATCAGAAAACTGCACTTATGTCCAGAAATGTGTCAAATTAAATGCCGCCCAATTTTGACAATATCCAACTCGAAGTGTCCCTTAAACTATTTTTTTGTCCGCATATAAATTACATTTTAAGCACTTTTTATGTTGACAGGAACTATTTATTGAACTGAACTTTAACTGAATGGGAATGTATTTGTCATTTGTCATGGTACTGAATGCCGGATTCTCTCAATATTTTTGCCCTTTATATGATAAACATGTAATCGCAATGTGCTCTCGTGCAATTAAGGATTAATTTTACTTGTATTTTCAAAAACATTTTGAAAACTTTGAAAATATGCGTGCAATTAATCCTTAATTGCCCCCTGGCCCATGCGCTTACATTTACTAATACATGAATTCATATTAAATGTTACACAGTTTTGCTCATTGATGGGGGCCAGTTCAGGGGATAAAGTACATGATAATTATGTTTAAAAAACGAGCAGCAGTGTTTTATTGGGTTGAAAAAATACGAGGCGTAGCCGAGTGTTTTTAGACCCAATAAAACGGATGCTGTGAGTTTTTTGAACCACTCAAAAACATTCCACAAAAAGCGTGCCCCTCTGGACTCAAAACATTGGTTCAAATTGTGAGAGGAGAATATTAGCGTACGAGAAAAACAAGCTTTGCCTTAATAGTATCTTTATATGAAGAATACTAACGAGGATTGTTCAATCAGGATATAATGCTAGGCTGTTAGGCTCATGAATTATGATCTACAATAATTATTGTAGGTCCACTAAAAAAACTATATTGCCCCTTTAAGGTATTTGGTATTCTTAAAACCATTTCAGCTGGGTACACTTTGGAGCCTACTAACAGCAGGATGTAACCTGGCAACAAGTGTGTCTCCAATATTAACAGTATATTTAACAACAAACTATGGTTGGTCAGCTGCATTTGTTGTACCTGGTGTTACCACTGTCTTGTTGTGCATCTTAGCCTATTTTGCTATTGTGGATTCCCCATCAGAGGCAGGACTGGATGAGTTTCACCAAATCACCCCTTTGAAGTCAAGGACAGAGCACGACCCAGTCAACAAGAAGAGCACACAGATTGTTCCGTTATTACTGAGCCCATTCTTATGGGTTTTGAGTATAGGTTATCTTATGACGCTGTTTGTCAAGGCAGGAGTTAGTGATTGGACACAGCTTTTCTTGATAGAAAGTGTTGGAAGATCACAGTACGAAAGTTAGTGCCTTCAATGAATATGTTTAATTGGGAGATCAAAGGTGCTTATTGCTGGGGATTTGTTTCCTATTTTAGCCTTCAGAAAATTTGCTCACCATTAGATTTATGGCTTATCATGATGTATTGAAGAATTCTGAAAAATGGCTGGCCAAGACCACTTACATGAATTTCTAACAAAACACAGACTATTGCTGATTAAGGGAATTTTATTGACAGAATACCATGTTGAATAGATAATAATCCACGTGGCCATGTCTTGGTAATTCATTTTTTCACCATCTGGTGAAAAGACCAAGGCCAGAAAGCTTTTCTGTTTCATTATTTTGTTTAGAACTGCACCTTTGTAAATCAAAGCTGCTAGGCTTTCTTTATCTCATTTCACCCAACCAATCCAACTGTGCATGTATCTTTTCCCCTGAAGCCTTAAATCATTGCAATGTACATAATACAATCAAAGTACAGGGGCACCCAATGGAGGTGTGTATCTGCTGGCTGGGAAAAAGATTTTTGTTGTGCTGGCAAATTATTTTCAATCTCCTTGGGCTCCTGGCTCTTCTGGGAGAAATATACTGTAAACACCGGCATATGAGCTGCACTTTTTTGCTCAAAAATTTCGGATCAAATCGGGGATGCGGCTTATCTGCGAGAACATCCAGACACCTTGCCGTAAATTGGCATAAATTAACAACTTTTGCGAAAATTCTCAAGTCTGTATAGACCTGTGCAGCAAATTAATAAGAACTTCATAAAACAATACCACATTACGCATTGATCATTGCTTTTGCGAGTTTGGTGGTTCCTAAAAGAGCTGTTTTTGTTTGAGCTTACACAGTGATTAAACCTTCTTTGTTAAACAGGCCTTCTGACAGGGTGCGATTAAAAAATGCAAATTATGCGATTTTTTCAGGGCGGATTGTGCGATTAGAAAGGCCAATTATGCGATAAATAATGTTAATTATGCGATTTTTTCCTCAGCAATTTTGAGCTTGTTTTATAAGGTTTCAGGTTAAGAAAAACACTTTTTTGCTGCCCTAAAGACATTTTGAACACAAAGGAACAGTAATTATGTATCTCGATCGACATTAGTTGGGATAAATAGAAAAAATGAGGTCTTCTGCACTACCGGTGCACCACGTTAAAAGTTGAAAGGACACAAACATGCCAAATGAATGATCAAGGTGCTCGTCAACCACGAACTTCCGAAGATGGTCAATCACAATAGGGCCATACCCCCATTTATACGAGAGAAAATAAGCCGCGGCTTTCTCTGGCCGCGGCTTACAGAAGACTCGAATGTTCACCCCGTATAAATGGTACAAAATCTACGTTCACGTCTTTTTCAAGCCGCGGCTTATATTGACCTGGGAATATATATTCGTATAAATAGTTCCTTTTGCGTGTTTTGTACACCGTGGCCAGAGTAAGCCACGGCTTATTTTCTCTCGTATAAAAGGCCCTAATATTGCACGACGAGAAAAACATCAGTCCGTCGTCCACGTGGAGCGTACCTGTGAGGTACTTTCTTGCTGGATCGTGAGCTGTCAGATTGGGCGGAATGTTTCTTCGTCGAAGAAAAAGCGAGCGTTTTCACAACAAACTTATCCATGAGTAAGTTTTTATCAGTTTTCAACAAAAGAAACTACATTTTTCCGAAAAACTTACAACTTCGCTTATTTTTCATAAATCTCTTCTATATGAGAAGGCAAGTGTGTCATTTCAGTGGTGTGTATATAAGGGCGTGTTTGTGTTGCACCAATAGAAGGAGACTCGTACCAGGTCCCCGACATGAAAAATAAAGCCTTGAACTTCGAATGTTTACGAAATCGAAGGTGACAAAGGTTTTTTAGCCTTTTTCCAAGATAAATCATCTTAAAAATGGCGTATTTATGCAGGAATTTCTAAGAAACGTCTTGATTTATGTTTCAGTTTATGAATTTTGTGCGTCCTTTTGTGAATTATGCGATTTTTCGTGAATTGTGCAATCGGATGCAATTTGAGGTCGATTGTGCGAAATCGCACCATCGCGTAATATCAGAAGGCCTGGTTAAAAGATGTTTTAACCGGTTTAACATTGCCTTTCTTGAGCAGGTGAACTTCACTCAGCAGGGAATGTCCATTCCACCACAAAGTTGTTTACAATGTCGACACTTCGACAGAAATCGATCCACCAACGAGCGAGAATGTCTGGTTACTAAGCTAAAACGAACCGAAACGTTCGTCAGGTGTTGTTGCATGTAAATTCTAATGAGAAATGGACAGGAATGAAAAGTACTGGATTAAAAATGCCAGAGAAAGATCAAATTTATGTCCTAGTCGGATTTTCATACTATTAAAAAGTCAAAAGTGCAAGAAACTTGAAGAAACAGTGCATTTACATCTAAGCCATCTTTGTCAAGACTCCACTTTTGATTTATTTTAATTTCCTTCAAATTTTTTTTTTCCAAAATCTAAGTTGCTTAACTCGGGGTGCGGCTTATCTGCGAGTGCGGCTTATACGCCTGTGTTTACGGTAGTTTTTGTGGAGGCTATTTTTAGTCAGTTATCATCAATACACCCTTTGCTTATGCCCCATATCTCCCCCCCCCCCTCCCCCCCCCTCCCTGGAACTTCTGCCTGGTGGAGAGGAACATTTTATGGAAATACAGCTCCCGGCCCCATTCTCTTTGCAACTTTGCTACTTGTTTAGTACCTCTCAGGCCAACAAAACCGCCGGCAATACAGGCTATTAGTGAAAGAAGGCTTGAGAAATTTCAACCATGAGCTCTTGCTCATGTTGGACACCTATAGTTTCACTTTAATTGAAAGTTCCTCACTACAGCTGTAACAGAGCCCACCTTTCAATAGTTATTTAAGTATTAACAATTTGTTTGGGATGCAGGTGGCATTGTTATGAGCTTTCTTGAGATTGGTGGTCTTTTTGGAAGTATTGCATCTGGGTATGTCACTGACATACTGGTTAGAAAGGTACTCTATTCTCTGATTTCTTTTTTGTAACCTAAATCCAATCTCAATTGGCCAGTAAAATTGTCTGGTATAAGGCATTAAAACATTGATAACTTTCAGCTTTGAGTTTGAGAGGGTTTTTGAATGGCTGCAGGTCTTTCAATTAAATATAGCTAATCTTGAGTGGTAAGCAGCTTGTTTTCTTGTTTTAATGAACAGTGAAGTAAAAAAAAAAATATTGTTTATCATGTTGCTGTTACTTTCAATCGGTACATTAGATAACCTTTTAAAATAATTGTTTTCACTAAATTGTCACCTGTAACTTTGGTTTCCATGTTGTGAGCGTATTATTGTTCTGTTGTCTGTACATAGTTACTTACTTAATCCTCTTTGTGCATGCCCGCACATAATTAAGGCTGTTATCTGTACATAACTATTGTATAATAAACAGTACAATTTTTTGCAATCTGACAAATCTAACGAGGGGTGTATTGGCAAATTTTAATGACATCTATATGTTCTTGGAAATAATTATATTTTATTTATTTTCGGGCACAAACCTTTCATTTTGTCAACACTTGGTTCCATCAGAATAAAATTAATTATGAACTGATGACTCAGATTTAATGTTAGCCAATTAGAGTACCAGAAACGCAATATTTACAAGATAATGTACCCTCTTGATTAGCTACATGTAACTATGGGCTGTAAAACACCTGTAAAATAATATGCTATAAGAGTTAAAATGATTTGATTATTTGATGGTCTAAGTCTGTCTATGTTTTGATAGTATGGTGCTTCAACCACATCCAGTCCCAGAATTCCTCCTATGATTGCATTTGCAGTAATTCAGCTACTTTGTTTGTATCTGTTACATACAGCTGTGTCATCTGCAACGACATTGGTATGTACAATTTTGTTAACTCCACAATACATACAGTATGTAAGCTTGTTAAAAGTATGTAATAGTAAATTATATTATAGAGAAACATCTATTAAACTGTAGTGACGTGTACATTGTTTAATTTTATAATTTGCTTAGTGTACATAGCAAACACCACCTTAATTAGATATCTTGATGTCTTATTTGCCCTGTAAAATTGAAATTTTCATAGTAATGGTAGCTAAAATGGATAGATGGATACAATTATAGACAGAGTTAACGGGACTTGACTTGAGTAAATGTATACAGTGATGTCTTTTTCATGGAGCCAAATGGTGTCCCAATGATCTTTATGTGAAATGGCATTTTCTGGTACTTTGCCTAGAAGTTGTTATAACATACTTTTTATGCGTATAAATTAATGCTCATAATTCCAGTGCCTATAGACTGTTACCGGTAGTCTTACTAATTATGGCACAGACACTGTAACTGCTTTTTTTTTTGTTTCAAGCAAGCTGGTGTCTTAAATACTACCGGTAAGTCTTGTCTCCTAAATAGAAGGCAGTGTGGCCCAGTGGTTAGGGCGCTGGCCTTGAGATCCGGAGATCCTGGGTTCAAGATCCGCTCTGACCACTTGTTGAATATGATCCTGGTAGTCCACGGTTCAACTTTCCTGCTGCACTTGTAAATAGCCAACTGGTTTGCCTCCGGCCAGTTGGGATTCTTAACAGTTGTTGTTGTTGTTATTCTGTTCCGTCGTTTCGTTGTGTTTCATTGGCCCTGAAAAGCCTCTTTGGGGAGCGGTCAATTAAGTATGTATTGTATTGTTTAAATGTGAGCTTCAAGGGGAGCCAGACTTCTCCCGCCCGTGCAATGAAACATAAGGCATAATTCTGTTTTACAAGTAAAAGTGTTATAATATTATTACATGAATACATTTTTTATTCTTCTTTGCAGTGGATTATTTCAGCATTAATCTTTGGCATAGGTTTCTCATTGTATACTGCTATCAACTTGTACGGTGTACTTGCCTTGGAAAACAGTCCGCCAGAATTATCTGGAACAGCGCATGCCATAGTTGCACTGATAGCAAATGGTGAGTTTTTGCTATTTTATTATTATCAATATAGTAGACAAATTTTAAAACTAATGGTGCATTACTTCTGCAACAAATGGTCACAGGTTGTACTCACAAAATGGGACCATTATAGTGGCAAAATAATTATTCTTTCAAATTCTGTTTTTGCTTTTTGTTTTGAGTCAGTTGTATCAGCTTTTAAGTTTTTATGATGTACAAAATAATTTTGCAGTTCAGTTTTGGGAGATACGGTTCCTTCCAAATCCATTTGAGGTGGTATTCGGTGCTGCTTTCGTTGAAAAGCAGATTTGAAAATAACCAAATCACTTAAGCATACCATGGCGAGCAATAGATTGCACATGTCCTTGACTATACATGTTAAAGTTCGAGACGGTATGCTGTATCATTAAAGTTGTAATAATAATAATAATAGTAATAATAATAATAGTAATAATAATAATAATAATAATAATAATAATATTATTATTATTATTATTATCATTATGGTGATGCATACACCATAGACAGAAAGAGTACTCAAGTCTTATTTCCCCTACAAAAGGTATGACAGTAAGTTCAACATTGGTGAGCATTAGAAATTAATTTTATCAAACGAGTTGATAAAGGTCGAATAACCACCATGAAAGATTTGGATAGCTAACGGTGGTTATTCGACCTTTATCAACTCGTTAATTTCTGTTTCAATCTCCCACCGACGCAGCACCACAGTTTCTTTAGAAAGTAAAATTTTTGTTTATTGGTGAGCCATAGATCGAGAGTGTCCTCGACTATAGATGTGCAAGCTTGAGACTGAACTCTGCATCATTATTAAAATCCCTTTTTATTTCTTGTTTAGTTGGAGCAACTCTTGGTGGGTTTCCTCTCACAGCAATAGGCAAGGCATATGGTTGGAGTGGAATGTTTATTGCCATGGAATTGGCCACTCTGTTCTGTTGTGTTTTGCTAATTATCACAAAGACTATGAACAGAGAAATGGTTGATTCATCAAAGCTGGAATAACCATTCCTTGGTTACTAAATAACAGTGGCTTTTAACTAATGAAATGTGACTAAAAAGGAAGTTCCTGGATGAATAATTTTTGAAAAACCTTGACCTTAGCACCCTGCAATGCAGGAAAAGTTTTATTTAAGGTTGTATTTTTTCAAGTTATTTAACATTATTTTAGATGCAACTAAACAATAGTATACATTTTTTTTAACTGCACAAGTTACATGTACATGGGCAAACCGGAAGGACTACATAAAGACCAAGTAAAATTTAACAATAATATTGCCAATTTATTATTATTGCCAATGAGAAAGGCGGAATTTTATGTCACCATTGTG
>NC_090892.1:3391669-3399169 GCF_036669925.1 Montipora capricornis
GTATTTAGCCAATGAAATTGAAGTAGGAATGTCTGTTTATAGTGCCCAGGTCTCTCGAAGTATGCGATTCGTGCGGCCTTCAATTTGTCGCCAAAATTTGTCACAAGTGTAGCCACCCTAGTGCGCAGGCGACACGACAAAATCTGAAAAAAATCACATCACCGGTGCGAGACAAAAATCGCTCGTGTAGCCGCGGCTTAAAGGAATTCTTGGTTCATAATCAATTATCACACACATCATTTTTTGTCCAAAGAGGCCCCCAGCATTACGCCGGTACCCATTTATACACCTGGGTGGAGAGAGGCACCGTGAGAGTAAAGTGTCTTGCCCAAGAACACAACACAATGTCCCCGGCCAGGCCCCGAACCCAGACCACTCGATCTGGTGTTGAGCACACTAACCATGAGCCCACCGCGCCTCCCAGTAGCATGTCTAGGCCTACAGTTAATAGCAGTGAGCGACAAAACAAGCAATTACAGTTTGCTGGCTTTCACCACTAACAACGTAAGACAGAGAATCTACAACAGGAAAGTTAAGGATCACTCAGAAGCGCTTACAGTATACCGGTAACCTTAAAATAAAATTAACAGTACAATAATTAGTACATCAACTTACGTTTGCACCACAGTATTGCTAAGGATACTTGTGACTCTAACTGTCTTGTCCATGGCTGCTGTCAGTAATAAGCCATCGCCACGGCAACTGAATGCCACATCCCGTAGAGGCTTTTGGTGAATCTGAACAAACTCACAGTGTTTGGAGTCCAGAGAGCTCACCTGCACATTTGGACAAAGACACTTAAAGTGCACTCTTTTGACCCTATCCTGGAACTGGGTTATTTATTCTTAATTTTGATTCACCTGGCAGTGTTCTTTTGAGACTTATTCCACTTTCCAAATGAATGGAATAGCATTCTGTTTGATTTCAATTGCCACCATCTGCTTTGGATAGCAAAACAGAAGCAATATATGAATCTAATTTACATGGAATACATACCTGTAAAGTGAAGTAAAGTAAAGCGACCATATTTAACGTCGATAACTCGTAACAGTAACTTTAATTAAAAACCTGAGGTCAATGGTGCGATCAGATATTCTACCTAAGCTACATTGTACCTGTAGATACATGTAGAAACCTCTGCCCATTGCCAATAATAATAATACGTAAACTAGATATCAGGGATTTTAGAACTCCACCCTAATCACTCTTGAAAAATAAACTGTGAAAATGTCAAAATACCTTTACAACACCAAATCCAGGAAACAGCTGATTGGGGGATGGTTTAGACACTACTAACACCGCATGATGTTGGTCAAATGCAAGCACTCTGGCACCACTCTGCAGACAACACAATGTGTTAATAAAGAAAATACAACCCTTTTTCACAGTAGTATTGATATCTTGCAGACCACATTGTACACAGTGCTTTTGTAATGAACAAAAGTATGCACCTTCTTGGTAGATGGTAAAAATAACATGATCAGTATGAAATGCACTTTTAATAGAATTGCAACATTGCCACATGGCTTTATAATAGGACAGGTCAAGTCCCTGCATGGACAGGAAAAAACATGCTGTAATGTTAAGAGAACTCAGTAATGTAATAAAGGAAGATCACTATTACCGTGTTAAGAGTGGATATTGGTAGCAGTGGTGGGATTTGCTTACATTGGAGGACTTAATCGAATGGTTAAAAGCTCAGTTGAAGTCAACACAGGCGACACTGTTGTCAACACATGAAGAATTATGAGCAGCCCAACATCTTTCATTGGCAGAAAATAATTATAAAGCTAAAAGAAAGGGAGTCTGAGCTGACTATCAAAAGGGAACATGCAAGGGAAACTTGGAAGAAGGTACACTGTAGCAAAGAGTTTTCAATTTCCAAAGGTCAAGTGGCACTGCTGACAAGAGTGAAACTGGAGAAGTTCTCAGATAGCTGCAATGACACTGATTTTCAAGCATTTTTGGCCCAGTTTGAAGCAGCATGGTGAACGCAAATCCATAAGAAAATTGGATTGCGTCAAGTGCCAGAAGCTGAAAAGGCTACCCTCAACCCATTGACACCTCAAAGACCCTAGGATGCCCCCAGTTGATGTTAAGTCTCACTTCCAGGGGTCAATGGGTTAAAGCTCAACGAAGGAAGGTAGGGGAACCTTTGCTAGATCTAGGAATCGATATTAAGTGCTTATGTGGGGAGACTTACCTTACCCGACCTTCACCCTCATAGTATGAAATGAGCTTGCACTGTACATAGATCACTTTACCGATGCACTGGGAGCGTCATTAATTATTAGCTAAGATGTAATCTGTTCTAAGCCTTGTAGGTTAGACAAGCCCCTTTCAGAGGCTCTGGAGCTTGAAGCCTTGGAGCTAAAAGCACTGTGTACTGTATGAGAGAAAGGGTTGTAATTGAACTGTCATCAAAGGGTGGAAATGGGAACCTACACCGTACAGCTTGGCCCCGGAACTTTCAACTATGATCGCTTCTACTACAGCTAACACAGCAGTTGATGCATGAAGCTGTTACCATATTAGTGCTATCCCCACAAGTAATGTGAAAGGAGACAGTGGACCTAGGCAGTATCAAGCTTGTCACATCACGATTGAACAAACCAAAGACACAGATTTGACTTCAGTAATACAGTGCTTGACAGAAGGGAAGAGACCCCCAAAGTTGCTTTGGAGCTAGTATGACCAACTGGAGTTGCAGGACGTGGTTCTTTATAGGCGTTGAGTTGATTGAGCAGCAGGTAGTGAGAGTCGTCAGCTGTGTATTCCCCAGCTTTTGAATGGTGATTTGTTAAATAAGTTGCACAATAACTGTAGGCACCTGTCTACACGCAAGACCACAGACATGGTGAGGAAGAATTTTTACTGATTTGGCCAAACAGGAAATTACACTGTACTGCCATACATCTGTACTTGCCACACAACGGTGACATGTGGCTCTAGAAATACAGTGGAGTTCTCCTATTGTTTTCACCTCTATTAAGCGGCTACCAAGAGTTTAATTGGCTTTTCAGCGATAGACTTCCTTGCTAATTTAAAAAAAAATAATTATGGACCTGTAATGCCTCCTTTTCTGGTAACATTATAAAATCAACTCAGTTTACACCATACAACTGTAGTTTGATTGTTCAAAGACAAAGACATGTTAAGTTGGTAGAACCTCATCTCAACATTTTGAGGAGAATTAATTTTGTTTTTTCTAACAGTTCTGTATTTTTGTTGAGTATTAGAGCTCTCTCTTGTGTGAAAGTTATCACAAGCCTCTATAAAAGGTGTTTGTTTTAGACGTTTCTACTAAAAATTATGTTAATTTGACGAACCTCTATTAAGCGGCCAACCTCCATTAAGAAACCACTACCCATTACCCCTAGGGTGGCCGCTTAATAGAGGTTTCACTGTATGCTCATCCCAAAGCCAAAGTCTCCCAGACAGATTACACCTTAAATTGACATTCTTGACTCCCTTCCTGAAACCAACCACGGGAATAAGTTTGTTGCTGTTGTGGTGGACATGTACCAAATGTGGCCAGAAGCCTAAGCCTTACACAAAGAGGAGGCTGCCACAGTCTCACAGGCTGTAATGCATAACTTTGTGTGTCACTGTGGTTGTCCTCAGGGAGTACTCAGTGACCAGGGTCAGAATGTTGAGAGCTCGGCATTTGGAAGGCTCTAGCTGTGTAGTCTAATTGAGGCGGTGAACCAAAGGACAACTCCTTATCACCCTCAGTGTAATGAGGGTGCAGAAAGACTGATCCGAACAGTTACTGATGTTCTTGCCAAGATTGCAGGAGCAGAACCAGTGGGACAATTTCCTACCCAAGGCACTTTCGGCATTAAGGGAAGCACCGTGCGAGATCACAGGGTTTTCTCCCAGTATGCTTATGACTTGTTTGGAAGGGAGCCTAGACTACCCATTGACACAATGAGAAGCAGATTTGTCTTCTCACAGATGTGAGAGAGAGAGGGTAGAAGAGAACATGAACGTCAATTTCAGACAGAGGATGTCTACGATGCACATTGTAGAGGGGATGCTAGGCCGCA
Organism: Montipora capricornis; assembly: GCF_036669925.1. Lineage (NCBI taxonomy): Eukaryota > Metazoa > Cnidaria > Anthozoa > Scleractinia > Acroporidae > Montipora > Montipora capricornis. The sequence goes on from NC_090892.1 coordinate 3,395,719, forward strand.
CAATGTTGGTGACCTGGTATGGCTAGAGGTGAAAGCTGTTCCCATGTGGATGTGCCAGAAATTCCACTGTCCCTGGTGAGGTTTTGAAGGCGTTACCACAGCCAGGGTAAGATGGAAGACAAGACTAGTGGTCCACTTCAATCAGAAAGTACCATGTCAGATCTACGTAGCTTCAACCAACGAACAGTGGTATTGAGGAGGTTACCAAGTCAGCATGCTAATCTGAGGTTGAGGATGGTTAGAACAAATTGGTTGCAAGGAGAGGAAGTTTAAGTGACAATAAACATGACTACATGTATAAAATGCCTTTGGTTTACATACAAATATTTTGCTGAAAAATAAATTCTTCTCATACATACATGTATGGAACAATAATTGCTTCTCTATTGACGATTCTCTTGAAACATTGACCATGGCAAACTTGCAACGAAAACAATGTCCACAATGTAATTATAATAATACAGCAATAACATAGCTGCACAACCAAAACAAAAGTTACTAAATATTATTTCAGAGAATTCAGCACCTGTGAAACTTGAAAGGATGTTTGGAGAATGTAAGACTTCTGTGGCATTGAGCTTTGACTGGAGGTGCTTTGGCCATAGCTACGAATTCCTCCAGATACTCCTTCGCATTCAGAGCTGCATTTAGAGCAGAGCATTGACCTGCATTAGAAATTAAACATGTATAAATTATAATATCCTGATGTGTGAGTACTGTTTTGCCAATGTTTAGTTCAAATGAAGCTCAAAAAACAATATTGAAATGTTTAAGAATTTTAACAAGGAGAAGGAGAGCAAGAGTGTTGGATTAGAGAAAAAGGATGCCATGAATCGAGCGAGATGAAGAGTGGGAGTTAGAGAGATTACTGCCAAAGTGGGGTAAATCCGGCCACCCCCATTTACGGGGATAAACCCAAATCAAAATTGGATTGATGATGATGATGATGATGAAGAACAAGTCCTTACTTCTTTGCCTGTAAACTAAGAACCAGTTCCTCTTGCTTCCTTAGTTTGGCCCCTAACGTCTCGCATTCTGCTTTAGTCAACTGATATTGTAGAAGTGCTCTGGCTTCACGCTCTTCAGCTCTTTGCCGAGCTTCTCTCTCTTTCTCCAGATCTGCAAGTGCTCTGTCACGTTCAGTTGTGTCAATCGACTTGATTGCTTTGGTGTAAATGTTCCTGATGTGTTTCCTCTTTGCTGGTGCATTGCACTGTGGACACTTGTCATTACCTCCTTTAGCTTTCAACCACCTTTCAATACAGCTGTCACACACAAAGAAAATGCAACTTGAAATGGCACTAACAAAAATAATCTACAGTACAAGTGTTTATGAATAGTCTGTACATGTGTATAATAAAATTAATCTTGAATCAATAAGAAAGGGGAATAATAATTTCAAACAAGTACAGTATAATTATGGCATTAAAACTACATGTAAAACAAATAAAAATTAGGCAACCTGTTGGTTACCCGTTACTTTTAATACACATGTATGTTGTGGAGTTGCAAGATTGTAAGTTGAGTTTTACAATAAAAATTATAATTAGGATAGTGCACACACTCTCATTGGTCAATAGCTGTGTCTAGATGAGAGTATGTAAACACAGCTGTGACATTACATGAATTTTGATTGGCTTGTAGGAAATAATTATGCACATGTATCAAGAAAATCTGTTTCAATCAAGAACTGAAAAAAACCAGCATTGTCTTTCATTCATTTGTCGAATTATTTTTGAGAAATATTTTATAAAAGCAATAGAGGACTTTTTTCCATATTTACTGTACATAGCCTTATCTTAACACTCCGGGAGTTGGGAGAATTCTCAACAGTTATGCAAACTCTTGAATGTGTCTCGGGTTTGCATAACTATCTCGAATTCTCCCGAGTGAACTCCCGCTTGTGTTTAGATGAGCCAATGTAAATATGGAAAAAGTCCTCTACTGCTTAAATTGATCACTGAGCAAGATTTACATGAACACCTGTAAGCCCAGAGCATCCAGATATCCCTCCAGGCAAGCCCATGATCTTAACCCATTGACTCCTAAACCCGACCCCCTACCCCTTGTTTCATTGAGCAGAATTGTTGGGTGTAATGTTTGATCAAAAGCAAACTCTATCCAACACTTGATTGGACAAAACGACGAACATCTTCCAACATGTGTGGACAAACAGTCGAACAATGTTGGATATCCAGCAAAGTTGGAGTGTTGAATCTAACTTTCTTCGATAGTTTGGCCACGGCTCCAACTGTGGGAGTCAATGGGTTAACCAATGCTCCTGCACTTCCCTATTTTTTATAGGCACCTTGGTCAAAAAGTGAAAACAAAAACAAGAACAACAACAACATCTCAACAAACCGACAAGTACAAGTCATGTCCTTCCCATCAACTGCTTTGGCAGGGAGCAGGTAAAAAGCAAAGAAATTCATTTATATGTACTGTACCTCCTTCCAAACAAATGTCCACAGCCAAGAGAGGATAATCGGTGCGATCCTGAATTAGACCAAGGCTCAAGACAAATTGGACAGCACTGTGACTAAAAAATACCATTTCATGAAAATAGAAAGATTGTACAGATATTGAAAACATTTTCATTACTTTAATCACTTTTTTTGCAAGTATGGTACTGTAGCCCTTAGACTAGCAAACAATATCCTTCTTAGCAAGCCTTTGAAGATAGTTACCTGAATCTCAAGAGGCTTTTCATCATGGCTTACAGTATTACTCTGGCCTTCATTTAGGCCAAGTTTTACCACCTATTACCAACACTCAAAAGTGCACAGAATGATGTAAACTGCAAGCCATGCTCACAAGAATTTTTCTTCAGGTAATGTTATAATAGGTCCTTTGCATGATTGTGTCACATGACCTTGTCAATCACAAAAAATGGTCGTGGTACTAACTAGATGCCAGTGATGAAATTAGCCAGAATGGGACATTCCATTTTGAGCGGTTTGAAAGTTTGAAAATTTAAGAGAATTGTGTGCTGAATTGTTAAGCCAAACTTACATCATCATCTTTCGTGGGAGATTTCAAAGGTGATTTAACAGCCATTGAATGCTTTACTTTGGGAGATTTTGGAGTCTTGGAATGAAAGTCAACAGAGGAATTGACCCCAGTGTTTGCGATTCGTCCAGTTTGAGCACTTTCGCTGTCAACTTCTGAAGTTGTATTCTGCGTGGAAGATGTGTCACGTAGGACAGAATTTGCACTATTCAGAGCTTGTGTAATTTCATTTTCAGTCTGATTTGCAAGTCGCTGGTCGTTTTCGGTGTCGATGTCCATTTCTTGAACTTCATTGTCATTCCGCTCGTCGGCGTTCGCACGGTTTGTAATATCAGCAGCACGCTCGCGTTGTTCACTGTGATCGCTTCCGATTTCTTGAATCTCTTCATCGTCGTTAACTCGATTAGCAGCCATCTGAGAATTCTATTGAAACGCTAACATT
>NC_090892.1:3404169-3419169 GCF_036669925.1 Montipora capricornis
CGTTAATCGTCACTAAATTGTGAAATTGATTTTTCTCCCTAAATGAAGGAAATAAAGCAACATTATTGGAACCCAACATTAAAAAGCGATACACGTTGAAGCTAAAACGCTTCTTTAAATCAAGTCAAGCTAAACATTCTCCTTGGAATGCCTGACAACCTATCATGTCTAGCTTTGTGGTGTATGTGGATGTACCCTAATTTCACGAGTGAGTTTATATTAAGAGTTTCATAGTGTCTTCTGCGTCTCTCTTTTTTTTTTTTGGATTAGTCCATTCTTCCCTCAAATAGATTATAAAATTTAATGATAAATAAAGTAACAAGTATCATATAACTAGACATTAGTTTCCCTATTCGGATCCAAAGAATGGACCCACACGTCATTTGATAAACGAGAATAGTCATAAGAATTAGCAAGAATGCAATCTTCTTGATATACCAGCTTTGGCATAGAAAAGTATTTTTCCACGAGATATCCCATTCTTGACCCATTTGATTGTCTTTCAACAAGGTCTGATTTCAAAGAATTGTCTATGACAGAAATCGTAAAATCTTTCTTTTGACAATCTGTTAAGTCCCTATCAGAACCAATTGCGTTGGCTTCGTATGATGAAGTGTCAGAGAAAAAAGACCCAGAGTCCAAAGTCCAGGATTTTGTTGCTTCACTTGAGCTAGTTGATTGAATTCGCTGACGAAAACCATTTGTGCGCGTGCACCACTCGTCATGCACCTCAAGCGGAAGTAGGAATGGGACCAAGAATAAAAGGCATGCTCCGAGTGTGGTGAAAGCACCGGCCATGTAGAACGCAGGCTCGTAGCTTTGAGTGATGGGATACATCCAGCCTGTCAAAATGACGCAGTTAAATCATCAGTGTTTGTCGCCATGATTACTGCTTGCCTCATCAGTCATTTACGTCAATGTGGCCCGGGTTCGATTCCCAGACTCGGCGTCATATGTGGGTTGAGTTTGTTGGTTCTCTACTCTGAACCGAGAGGTTTTCTCCGGGTACTCCGGTTTCCCCTCTCTAGAAAAGTCAACATTTGACTGGATTTGCGTTAATTGTTAATTTCATTTTACAGTGTCCCCAATTAGTGCGCCAGCATTAGAACAACTAGACACTTAAATAAAGTTCCTTTCCTTTCCTTTTTCGGTCTCCCCCGGGACTAAAAAAAAACTTAATTCCGGCATCCGCAACGATAAGCGAGAACATAACATAACGGTAGCGCCTAAGAAAAGCGTATTACTATAGAACAAACTGGGCTATAAAGGCATTGGAAAAGTGTCTCTTGGACGCAAGGCGGAAAGTATCTCACCTTCAACACAACCCGTAAGACTAAACCGTTGCTTGGTGGCCTGGAGAAAATTTTCTGCTTTGTACAAAAACGTTCCTTACTTGCTGTGAAATTTTCAAATAACACATATCTATTAATTAGAAACAGATCTTACCAGCTACAGGAGGACCCAACATCATAGGAATACCAGTGAAAAAATACATGACTCCAAATGCCGCTGTCATTTTTTTCTTTCCAGCAATATCGCCAGTGAGAACAGCGATTAAGACAACAAAACATCCCTCATGGAAACCAAATACGATGCAATAAGCCAGCAATGATTTGTAAGTTGTAAGTGTAGGGAGGAGAGTTGTGAGGACACTACAGACCAGGAGGCACAACTGATACAAGTAAATCCGATTGACGCGCGGGTGATCAGCAACACGGCCAAATACAATCTTGCCAACTGTTTGAGACATTGCCATATAGCCAACTAAAACGGCTCCTTTATGTTTGTTGATGCCAAGATCTTGACTATGTCGGACCTGCAGTTGAAAGGGAAGAAGACAGATATATATTTAAAAAAAATGAAGAGACAGCTGAGCCGACCTCTGGGCATACGGTGCTAGCTCTATAGAGACCACGTGCAATGCGCATGCGTTTGCTTAGTATTAGAGACATTTAGATTGGACTATCGGGTCGAAGCAAAAGCATTAGGATTGGAAGGTTGTCCATTTTCAAATTTAATGTTTGTGCAAAGTACGGACGAGACCCACCAGTATTCTCGCGCTCTTTCTACCTCCAAAATACGCCAAAGAAACTTTTAGAGTATTGATTCAAAATCTTTTCGGGTTGAAACTGGCGCAACGATTCCCTACTACACGCAATTAAAAGGACTTTGCATTCAGTTTTGTGACATGCTAGTGAACGATGATGGCGACCGAGAGATCATTTCAGTGAAGCAGTTGCAAAGAATGATAAAAAAACAATCTCGGAAATAAGGAATAAATCCAGCTAAATGTGTTTTTTACATAGAGCCTAAAACCACGGATTCGCTTAAGTTTTTTTGCTTACCAAATGAACGTATGGTATGTAAAACCCAAACAGCACCAATCCAACAACGACAACCCAGATGATATAAGCCTTGTTCTTGAGAAATGAAAAGTCAAAATGTTTCCCTTTGTCTTGATACTCGTCAGCGTTGACAAATTTAATTGGCGCGGGTATCAAGTAGTAAATAAGACCGCTGATCAGTATAAGTAAAGAAGAGGCAGTTAGTATGCGGAGTGCATCACGCCAGTAGTAACTGTCCAATAAGAGATTCAGTGCGGGTGCAAGTGTTATTGTTCCCACTCCCGCTCCAGCAAGACCAATACCATTAGCAAGTACGAGGTTTTTATTGAAATAACTACTAATCACTAGAACGGAAGATACGTAGCACATGCTGGAGCCCAGGCCAAACAGGAAGGAGTACGTGATGTACATATGGAGAATACTGTCCACGAAAGATGATAGTACGAGACCGGTGCCAACCAATATTCCACCAACAGTAGTAACAGCTTTGCAGCCAAACTTCTTGCACAGCGAGCAGCTTAAAGGCGAGAACACGAAAGTGAGGCCAAACGAAATCGAGGCTACCCAAGCTAGAGATGAGAAGAAAACAAAAGGTTAGAAGAGGGCTCTGATTATTATAAAGCTGTCCTTTATTTCTTGATAACATTTTCCATTTAAAATTTAAATTGGTGGAAATCTTAAGCGGGATATCCTAACGTAATGAAGGAGAGTTTGAAATTCTCAGTTGATGAATTCAAGTGCATACACTTGCCTACACAGATTTGTTTTTAACATTAATAATAGTGGATGCAGACAACCGGAATAAGACAACCGGAATAAGAACGCCTGCCTTCCCAGAACATCTGAAATGGAAACGGGCATATCATGACCTCGACCTGGGAACGGCATGATCTTAGGTAGGCATTAGTTTAAAACGCTGTTTGGTGTAAGGTTGAGTTGATATTCACTGAAAAATTATGTTTTTCATTGAATTGCTCGGCCTGCTATTTCCATAACTCTGTAGTGGCAAAAAAAGAACCTTCCTAAATACGTTCCCATAAATTTCCGCAAAAATTGCAATGCTTTGCCTTGTAGTGGGTGAGTTCTTAGCAACTCCATTCAAATAACTTGAAGTAAGGATTTAAAGAAGACATAGTTTGTTGGTTCTCTACTCTGCTCTCTGCAGCTGGGTACTCCGATTTTCCCTTTCCTCAAAAACCAACCTACGATATCAGTAATGTGAGTTGATTTGCTTTGGCTTGTTTTCTGTACAGTGTCGCCAGTTAGAGCGGTTTTCAATTGAGTGTCGAACGTAATTAGCGAATTCGTTTGGTTTTGCATTACTTCACTCGGCGATTGGTTCAAAGTTCTCGCACCACTTTTTCAACCAATCAGAAGCGAAACCGAAGCCAAATCGTGGCTTGCGCGTGCACATTTTCCCGCGCTTTGTGTCGGCTACGTGTTATTTCTTCAAGTTTTGATTACTTTACTGGATTGTCTCCGTCCTTTTTGATTGGCCAAAGTAATTACTTTGGTTTTGGTTTTGGTTTTACGACACTCGATTGAAACTTGCTCTCGTGCTCCAGCGCTAAATACAGTTGAAACTTATTAAATTAAATTAAATTAAATTAAATTAAATTAAATTAAGTGCATCATCATAACAACATGGTTCAAAAACCCAACGGACTGGAGTCAGCCAGCTAATTTAGTGTAGAGTTCTTTTTGGAGACCATCAAAGACAAGCTTGAATGCGACAAGTCCAACACTGCTAACATTGGAACCACACTGTCTCTTTTCATTTTTGCTTTCTCAAGAGACTGGAGCTAGCATTAGCAAATTCTATGGTCTTTTTCATTAGTCTTTAAGTCAGAACCGGTACTTTGTTCTTTTCACTACGCACGAAAACAAACCTGTAGTCGCCTTGCTTTCCCCAAACTCTGTTAACAGATCAAGGTACAAGAGACCGAATACATTGTGTATTCCCACAACAACAAACTGTGTCAGAAATGAGCCGAGAACCACAAACCAACTTAGACCCCCGTCTAAGGTCCCGCGAATTCGAAAACTTTGCTTTTGAAACATTAGTTGTTCTTTGCCTGTTGAAAAAAAAGTTAGCCTCAATGAAATCAGCCGAGAGTAATGTAATTAAATCACTTAGAATAAAACAACGCTACTTCTTTTGAATATTCAGGGGGTCAGAATAGTCGGGTAGTCAGGATGGCTTAGTGGTTATCAACCGCACTTCCCACCTCTGTGACCCAGGTTCAACTCTGGCTCGGGTCGTATGTGGGCTGACTTTCAGTCGATCTCAATCTGACTCCGAGCGTTTTTCTCCGGGTACTCCGGTTTTCCTCCCTCAACAAAATCGACTCTAGATCAGCAACATCCGGGCGGGTAGCCTCGTATAGGGATAACCTCTGGTATCTCTCCCTTTCATTGTATACACCTTATTCCATAATGGCCGCCATTTAAATATTCTTTTGTTTTTATTCAAATTAGCCCTTAATGCCTCGTTCTAAAGCATAAAATTCAAAAGAATATTTTATCTTGAACGAGGCAACAAGGGCCAATTTGTATCCGCATAAATTAGCGGCCATTTTGGAATAAGGTGTATTGAATGAATAAAGTTGGTATCATTATCATCATCATCATCATCATTTGTTCAGTTCCCCCAAAGCAATGTTTTCATACCGAAGGCTCGATTTCGGCTACTCTCTCGAGTTCGGTCTTTGTTCCTCCCGAGAACTCTTCGGGAGAGGAGCGCGGGCTCCTTTCCCGCGCCTAAAAGCTGGTTTTCACTAGCAACGGACTTGGAATCGGAGTCCTTGACGGAGTCGTAAAAGCGCTTATGACCTAGGGAAAAATCAAAGAACCGAGTCGTAAGCGGAGTCATAAGCTCGACGAAATCGGAGTCGGAAGAACCAGAACGTTCCCATTTCCTTCCGACTCCGCTTATGATCCGCTTCTGCTTCCGACTCCGACAATGCAGTTTTCACTGGATCGTAAGCGACGGAGTCATAAGCGGAATCGGTATTTCACTTGATCGTATATCGCTCTGCGATTCTGATTACGACGCCGATTCCCACTCCGACTCCCTTGCTAGTGAAAACCAGTAAACAGTTGCTTCAAATAATAGTATCATTCCAGGTACCGGTTTAAGGCGCGGTTGAAGTCACGCGATAAATCATGGAGAATGCATGGTTAATTTATTAGAATCGCTAATTAAGTTCAGTAATGAGGGCTGCGATTTCCAAGGGAAAGTGCTTAAAATTTAAGTCGTTGTTAGCTAGGCTAGATTAACATAAATATTCCAGAGTAAACGTGGGTGTTTATAACTCCGTACGTAAAAGTCAGGCCACGATAATCGAAAATTACCTTTGTGTTGATGATGGAATTATTGAACTTCAGGGTGATGTTGTACCAAACTACGCCTAGTTCTCAGATCTCCTGCACTCTGTGAACCAAGCTAGGAGAAAATACGATTGTCAGAATATTGCAATGCTTTATCTCAGTGAAAATAGTTAATTATGAATCTGCGGCTATTAAAATGGAACTGGAAGCGATTAAACCTGACACCTAATTCAGTAACCGAGAAGACAGACGACAGGATAGAATTATTCAAATGATTGTCTGAATTAAAACTTGGGAATTCATAAGACGTGCGCGATGCTCAGGCCGGTAATTTTTAGCCTTCCGCATAAAAGGAAAGAAAATACACATCGAGGGCTAGGAGTCATATGACCGGGAGCTTAGTCTGGTTTCAGTGAAACAAAGCAATTTGGAATTCAGATTTCTTATCTTCTTTCCCCTGAACTGCTACTGACAACTGTTCGGACAAAATTTTTCGAGACTCTATTATCTTGATAAGCTATTTTTCCGATCCTTATTTTCTATTGGGATAGAAATTGGTTAAACTCCATTTTCCCAGTACATTTTGCCGTTAATCATGAATCATAAAAATTACAATTTCCTCGATTGTGATTGGTTTTAAAAACTCCTATTTTCCACTTATTTACTTGCCCAGTTGTTATCGAACAGTTCAATAAGCCAATCACCTTCAAAGTTGCAGTTTAAGTCAACCAATGGCATTCAAAGTTAGGCTTAGCCAACCTCGTTCTCAGGGTCTCCTCATCGACAAAGAGACCTGGGAACGAGGTTGAAGCTTAGCCACAAGTTGCTCGAAAACTGTTCGGCAACTTTTGAGATTTTCGGAAGCTTTAAAAATTCTCGGAAACTTTTGGTTTTTTTAGCTTTTTTAAGATTATTTTGACTGCTTTCGCGACAGCTTTTGGCATTCGAAAGAAAAGTCAGCTAAATTCAACTGAGCGTTTGTACCCCCAGACTGGCCGATGTCAATTACCAATAGTGGCCGGCTTTGTGTTGCATGCCTGTCCATGAGATCACCGGTATTACATGGCACGTCTTTAACATTGTCCAGCTTGGAAGAATCTGCAGATGGAGGCCCGATTAATCTTATTGCGGAAGATAGAAGGCTGGGGCCAAATCTCGCTACCCCCGAAAAAGCCAATAGTGGCCGGCTTTGTGTTGCATGCCTGTCCATGAGATCACCGGTATTACATGGCACGTCTTTAACATTGTCCAGCTTGGAAGAATCTGCAGATGGAGGCCCGATTAATCTTATTGCGGAAGATAGAAGGCTGGGGCCAAATCTCGCTACCCCCGAAAAAGCTAACTGAAGTAGTTAGAGTAAGAAAAATTTAGACAAATCCGGCCGTTAAAAATGATTAATTGGTAAGAGAACTTCGTATCGTCGAATTCGGTCTGTAATCATATTCGTGATAAACAAATCGGACTCCCGCAATTTTGCTATCAGTCGTATGATTACAGACCGAATTGGACTCCACTGAGTCCTATTACCATTACATGAACCCGGGAGGCAAGCGCCCTAACCACTAAGCCGCCGCTCTGTCATTTTTTTTTTCTCATTTGTGTGCAAGAATGCCTTTGACACTAACCCTCAAGAATTCGATTAAAAGAAAATAATCGAATGGGCAAATTAACTGGAACACTGTCTCGAAGTCCCGAAGTCACTGGCCCGGGAATGAAAGATATCCCTAGTGTGCGTATACTTTCTTCGGTGACGTCTCGGGGATTCTCGGCAAAAACCCGAGTGCTGTTTGCACGAGTCAAACTAATGACCTGCCGATTCCGGTCGGATGCTCCACCATTGAGCTACATGAAAATAAAAGGAGCTTTATTCATTGATTAAAATAAAACACATGCTACGATAGCAAAAGAACAAGAATTTTTCCATTGAAGTTACTTTCGCCTTACTGCCAGGACTAAAATTGTCCAAGTTGTGCACTCTTCCTGAGTATAGCTACGTTTCCGAGTATTTCCAAGTCACCATCGAACAAAAAATACACTTTTCTTTATTTATTCAACCGGCTCTACGTTATCATCGCTACGTATTCACCGGCATCGCAGAGGTGTGTTGAAGCCGCTTGAAATTTTCAGGTCTCAAAATGAGACAATTGCCTAAATTGTCCTGATAAGTGCGAAGATCACCGCGATCAGTCAGTTCGTCAAAAAATCCGCGGCACTTCAAAATACACTGAATCCGATATGAATAGTATGCCTACGTCGGGGCCTACGTCGAACGCATTACAGAAAATTAACGCTTCATGGGAATTAAGGTATTGAAAATGAACGCAACTTTAATGTAAAAGGACTTTCGAATAAAGAAAATTAAGGCGAAAGAGGAGGTAGAATTTCACAAAAAAGGAAATTAACGCAATTAAGACACAGTTGGTGCACGGTGGTGACTACTGGAACAAATTTATTCAACGCTGGCTGGATCCATGTAAACAGCCCCAAAGTCACTGAACAAAACTGAGCCCTCTGGTCAACAAAACAGTCCTCAAAATTGTATTTAATGTAGGGGTTAACGGAAAGAAGGAAAGCTTGGACCTTATTTTATGTTTTTTAGGGGTCATGAATGCCTGAAAAGGTTTCAAAATAAGGGTATTTAAGAAAATTAACCCTGAACTTAATTAACGTCGCGGAAAATAACGATCAACATAATTAGCGCGACTTAACGCGAACTTTAACGATTCCCGAGTCATAACCAAGATAGAACAGATAGCGCTGCTTTCGAAAACAGTGTAGGAAACAGCAAAGGAGCAAATCGTTCATCTCAGTACTTGGAAACAATTAAGGAGTTGAAATAATAAATGAAAATCACGGTCTCTGTCATCGGTTGCAGTTTTGACAGTCATTAATCCGACAGTCCACTAAGGTCGAGTCTTAATTAAGTTATATGAAGAAATGTATGGCAACTTTCCGCACTAGATTTTATTACTATCCAGCTCGCGTGCGGTAGATGTTGTTGTTGCAGCGAAACACGTTTCAGACGCCATATTGGAAGCGCCTTAGATAGGTCCTTCCGCGTCCCAGATCCCACCCGTCCAATATGGCGACCGAAATACAAATTACCGCCTGCAAAGCAGGTTACTTTATTACAAAACACTTTAAGGGTCTGACTCAAATTGCTTTGCCGTTTCAAATGCTGTCTGAAGCGGACGTCAAACTGCAACTAGGCCTTGGCTTCGTTTTTTACCAGTTGCCTTTCGTGTTCATTTTCTCAACCAGTGCAATTTGATTATGTTACTAAGGGCGCGTTCGATTGACCGTATTCCAGAATATAGGAATACATGGAATAGAAGTTAGAAATCCTTCGTTTTTGCGGAGATTCACATTAGTATTGTCAAATATATGCTAAAATGCTATTTAAAACATATCTTTATTATCCTTGTTGCTGCAAAACGCCACACACAGTGTTCTAAATCATCACTCCACGTATTCTTTTTCCGGAATGGGGTCAATCGAACGCACCCTAATTCTGGACTTCTTGAAAACACAGCCATTGAAGCTGTCATGTGTTTTGATCCAAGGAATAATTATCACCTATTTTAATCCGTTTCCGCAGTCGAATGAGCTTTCAAGCTTTCCAGTGAAAAGAAATACATAACTTCACGCGATCCTACCAATGTTCAGGACAAAAATTTTTTTTGAAGGCGCTACAACTAAAATCGCCGATGTAGGACGAAGATTTAACCGACTCCGTGCAAAATACGCCACAACTTGGATTTTTGGGTTTGGGACGATATCATATGATTGTTTCGGGCCGCATTTGCGTTATTTTAAGGACAACATCCGCGAGCATTGGTAGATGTCGAATGATCTTCTATAAAAGTGCCGCTGATACATTATCCTTGTCAGTGCATTTTTTAATCAAATTTGCGGTTTGAATAACAAACTGAAATAAATGTATCTATCGCAGATCAAAAAGAGACGATAAAATTGTCAGGAGTTAACACGAACTGTCAGGCTAACTTGAAATGTCAACTCACCCCAGAGGGTGCTGAAACAGCTACCGGAACCGGCATTGTCAGTTTTTATAGTTACACCATACTGTGGGGGCTTGTCCTTATCAGAAAATAGAAGGTTACGACAGGAAAAAAAGGAAAAGAAAATATCCGCACTATACAGGTCGGAAATATGCACACTTAAGCAATAAAGGCAAGAATAACAAATTCTTCAGCTTTTCTAAAGGAGGAACAACTAATATATATGGCCGTTTATTGAAAACACCCTAGGCAAGGACGAAGCTCAGAATTTCTCTTAGAATACAAGCTATTTTACATGTCGTTAGGAAAAATGACGTGATGTTTTTCACTGGCGCTAAAGGGCCGCTGTATGAAATTTTTTTGTGTACGAGAAAGTACTAATAGCGATTTGTGGCATTTAATAATTGAAGTCTTGGCCAAAATACGAGGCATCGTTGATTGGGCACTGCATTGCTTTTGAGCCTTATTTTACTGTTAAATAATGATTTTTGTGGAGCCGTTCATACAATGTTAGCTTTTTTTTTTTTTCGATTTTCCGTCTCACAGGGCCTCTGTCGTCACAAGGTCAGAATTAATAGCCTCGGGGATAAATGTGTTGCGAAATAATGAAAGGAACAAGCTCACATTTATTTCTCCCCCTACTGACGTGGAATTCTACTTCATCAAAATTCCTTTAGAATCGACTTTGTTTTTCCTTTGCAGGGAACGTAAGGAGTTGTTCGCGAACTGGCAAATATGGATTTCTTGATTTCCTGTTTTATGAAAACGTTAACCAACTTTAACGTTAGTTACCAAGATAAGGCGAACGAGGTTGGAGGTCAAGTATATATTTTCTGGTTTTTAAGTATTTTCTTTCAAACCACACGTTCATTATACCACGGATTATCTCCACTCACACGTACAAAGTTGGTTAAATTGTATCCGGAAAACATATCATTGAAACCCTCGTTTAGTGAGAATTTCCAGAATATTGAAATTTCACCGAGAATGTATCTCTTTGAAGAGTTGATAATTGCCGGACTTTGATCTATGTAGTAGGAATGCAGACTTTCCCGATTGGTCCGTCTATGCCTCTGTCCAGAAGTAATACTGTATCAAGCGAGGATGATTGCATAATTTTGCTCAAAAATTTGCCATACACGTGACTAAAAACGTGGATACAATTGTTTTTTCCTAAGGATGGTCATCCAATCACAAACCATCAGCCTTCAGTTTCAGAGACGGAAACCCGCCTTTCTCCCAACGAAAACTAAATGCATTTTTCTACTTATTTAGCCAACTAAAACTTGGGAGTGTGATGGTGATTTTGGAAGGGTTTGGCCTAAAGTTGATTGCTCTAAATTGCAAAAGGCCACATTCGTATTGTCACGGTTGCACTGGCGAGGCTGATGCGGGGAAATCTCTGCAGATGCAAATTATTTCGCCCGCATTAGCCTTCATCTCATAAGGTCTATTGGTACGACCTACAGTCCAACGAGATTTACTTAATTGTTTCAGCATCTTGTACAACATTTAAGTTCTGCAGCCCGTTTAAGCGGCAAGCGAGATAGTCTACTGACTAAGCATGTGGAAAAGATATTACTTCGAAAATCCGGGATCGGAAACCGTATTTAAATAGCAACACGCCCTGGGGCAAGAACAACACTCTACTGCGTTTCCTTTCTGTGATCAGCTGCTGCGGGACAATTAAGGTTTACTCCGGCATCACCCAGTTTGAGTGTCTCTAAGAAAAATTGCGAGACTTCCAACAGGGGTTTACCCTACGTGAGGCGGGGTTTGCCCAGACTCTAACCCAGTGGTATACCAGCTTGAGAATTGCGCAGTTTTGAAACAAGAGGACCAAGATCCGTATCACCGCACTTTGCTGCAAAATCAGAAAGTCTGAAGACCGAAACAAATTGCTCCCATTGACTGACATTTGTTAGCTCTTCAACTGATGTTTATGTTACGCTTTTCAAAGCTGTTTAGGTTAGTAGATCCGGTCTTTTGAAAACACTTTGAGAGAAAGAAATGTTTTTGCGAAGTACTGAACTATTTTTTGACTATTATTTTGGAAACAAGGAGTTTACCTAGAGAGATCAATGAAACATTCAGGATGTGTTTGTCATTTGCGAGTCAAAGAATACATTGCTTGGTGAATTAGCAAGGACGAACTTGCGATTTCAAAAGATTGAAAATTCAAATTATTATTTCATTGTCATTCTAAAACGTTTTCATACCGAGAGAAAGTGGGCTCTCTTGTGATGTCTAAACGCATCCAGCATTCCAGATGTTTTTTTCAGGAGATTAAAAGTGGTCTTAGTTCATTCAACTGACCGCTAGATGTATCATCTCAAATTACAAAAAGAGGCCTTTGTTGACCGCACGATCGGACAATTATTTATTGCTAGAGTTTTGCTAAGCTCGCGTCAACTTTTCCAAATCCAGAATAGAGGAGAAGAAATAGGATAAGTTTACTAAAAGGGTGACAATTTTAACCTTGTGGTCGCAAATATCCCAATATGCATACTTGCAGGAGGCTTCCAACACTGCATATATACATATGCAAGTACCACGTCCGAACCGGTTCATTTTTTGTGTGAGGTCTGCATGCATTACGCGCGATTAATTTTGAACTGACTGACTTTTTCGAACGCTGATTTCGAATCGTTTCTGCTATCTAGCTAGAACTTAAAATTACACTCAAAATTCTTACCGGGTTTGGTTGCCTTGAAGTCCAGCAAAGGCCGACCCGCATCCGAGGTAATAAAAGCGGATATTGATCATCTTGTAACCCAGGGGATGTTGCGGGCAAAATTTCCTCCAAGCCGGTATGACCTGCTTGTCCAGTCACTTGGCTGACAGGATATGTTCCCCTTGGGGGTACCTTACTCTATACTCTTAGTGGTACTTCTGTTTAAGTTTCCCCAAAATGTTCCTTCTCGTTCACTTTACTTCGTTTCTGTTCATTCCTTGTCTAAGCAAAGAATTTTTTTCAAAGAAACGAACTTAAACAAATAAGATGAAATGAGATACGTCGTTTTCGATTTCTCGATGTTGGTGATCGCCTTCCGTGATATTTACCCACTGCACGTGTATCTTAAGACCGGATGAAATCAGTTCAGAAATGTGGCGTTTTCGTATTTTCAAACTGAGAGAAATATAGTATACACGAAATTTCACAAGAAGCCGAGTAAAACAAGTAAACGCCAGTTTCATGGGGGCGATCATGTTTTTTTCCCGCGACAGAATTCCGTTAAGTGCTAACAGAATGCATCTGAGTGACCCTCTGAGTGACCTTTAGACGAAGGAAATCGATAACCTTTCAGTTACGCGACCCTCTGTGAACGCGAGAGAGGAAGGGGTAGCCGAAGGAAGGTTCGAGATTGAACAATTGAGTGTAAAAGCCGATTCGATCGCTAGTGAGGACTATACAAGAAAGTCGAAGAAAATAAAGTATGTAGCTTACAAGAATAAAAGTAAACAAAAACATCAATACAGTCTACAAGCTAGAAAACTTTTCTTAAAGAAAAATAAACTTCAGGATGAAGGAGAAGCGGGCCTTATTGCATAAAGACCGCTTGGTATGAAGATCGAGAAGAACTAGGAGGACGGGAAATAGAAAAATAGGAGGAATGAAGAGGAATGTCGGAGAACACGCATGGCGGGGAAGAAAAACATTTACAAACGGTGGGAAAACCAAGCTCTTCGCTCCTAAATTCTGAAAAGCCTTCAGTCGTCAAATGGTTTTACGTTTCTTTGAAAAGGAGAAGCCCACTCCCTCATATGGGCTATCTAGGTATGTGAGGTCCCAAAGGGTATGGTTTTTTAGCCGTTTCGGTCTGAAATAGCACAGGGTATCGATTTTGACCATTTTGGTCTGAAATAGGGTATGGTTTATGCACTCATCAAGTCTAGAATTGGGTATGTTTTTTTAGAAGAAGCTACTTCTTCATCATTAGGCGATAAGACCATCAACAAAGCCCTTCTCGAATTAAGCCAACCGTGTAATAGCTGAAATAGGTCTGAAATAGGGTATCAAATTTTTGGTCAGGTCTTAAATAGGGTTGGGAAAATCGCAGATTTTGGTCTGAAATAGGGTAAGGGTTTCACAAAGCAGGCCGAACAACCCCACCCAATCTTTCTGGGAGTAACCCCGGCCTCGCGGCGCAGAAAAAGGAATCGAAAAGTTGAACCCAAAACATAAGGAACGGAAGATGTCTTCACTATTTGTTTCCATTACATTTACATTTTTTGATTGATCAATGTTTTAAACAGAATGCTCGACTTACTGGTAAATTGCAATATAGACTACTTTCATAAATGGCGGCTGATTTATCTTCCATTTTTTTGTCAATCAGACTTTCCGGCCTCATTTTGGTTCATATTTCATTTGAGTTTTGCCTATTGCAGCGAGACCAGAAAAGGCAATATTTGGCGGGAAAGAAAGAAAGAAAATCGGCGGAATTATAGGAATTGTAGGCTACTCCGAGCTCCGGCTGACACCCTGTGATACCGTGTATTCATTGACCAATTGAACCCCCAGACACACAAGGAACGAGGTAATAAGCTGCTAGCCATCCCCCTCTAAGGATTTTCTTGTTACGATTCTTAAACAGGAGTTCTGATTTAAGAAGCTTAACACGGGAGAATCATGGCAGCTGTTCCTCTAGAGTTCAGAGAAGTTCAATGACAGTAACCACAAAATAAATTCCGGACTGAAAGTCAAGGGTATATTGACGCACGATTACAAAGTTAAGCCTTTTTAGAAGACAGAGAATAACAACAAATTAAAGTACTTATATTACATGAAATCACATCACGTTTCACTATACAGTTTTGTAAAAAGACTGTTTAATCTAAAAAAAATAAAGTTTGGTCGGCATAAAATGCCGATTTAAAGACGAAAAAGTTATTTCTGTTAAAAAGATCCGCCATCACCATCATTTCGACGTAACCCAAAACTTTTGTAACAACTTGTGGATTACATAACCGGCTATTTATTAAACAGGGAGGGGAGTGGAGCCTCATCCACCCACTCGTTGTATGACGATGGAGGTGACAGTTGAAATTGTAAGTCCGCGATTAACTAGGATTTCACTTCGTTTTAGTCGAACCACAGATTAAAAAATAATTATTATCCCACTATTACACCATTTTACCATATTTTGTCAAGAGAACGCGCAAAATATGAGACGGTAATACTCTGTAGTGTCACGGTTTGACCGGTTTACAACAGAGCAAATACGGACGGAACGGGAGTTTTTCAATTAAAGAAGTTGTATTCAACACGATGCAAAACCTGAGAATTTAGCTTGTCATCGGTT
>NC_090892.1:3424169-3454169 GCF_036669925.1 Montipora capricornis
AACGGGTTTTTGTGACGTAACGCAAGACTGCGTTTCCTAGGAGCGTCGGGGTACAGGTCCTATGATGTCTTTCTTGCAAAGTAACATAACTTCACTTTTTCCCGGATGTGGTGTCAGTCAATTTGCTAGACACCATCGGTAAACTTCTTGGAAAGCCTTGTTTAACAAGGCGATGGGTAAATCTGCCGACTGACCAATACAGAATCATCATGGTATCGTCGGCATACATTAGTAAAAACCCCGAACTGACAGTAGATGGTAGGTCTTCACTTACATGAATGAATCGACCATCACAACAAATAGCCCAACCCTAACCCTAACCGAAGGCTCAGTGATTATCGGTGAATATTCACCGAGACGAAGTCCCGAACTGACAGTAGATGGTAGGTCTTCACTTACATGAATGAATCGACCATCACAACAAATAGCCTAACCCTAACCCTAACCGAAGGCTCAGTGATTATCGGTGAATATTCACCGAGACGAAGTCGAGGTGAATATTGACCAATAATCACTATAGCTGAGACGAATAATTGATTTTGTATAAATACAGAGATAAATATTTCAAAAAAGGGAAAAAAAAAAACATTTCAACGCGAAAATCATCTTCACTTACAATGGCAAAACAACTACCGGCAGCCATTTTGTCCGTCGAGGTGATTATCTGCTGATAATCCGAGATAGCGAGCCATTGAGAGTCCGCGATTTTGTATAATCACCTGTGTATTTATACTAATGGCTATTAATTACTCAGGAGATTGGGCCCGAGTCCACCAGAAGAATGAATCATTTCGAAGGTGGTGGACGAAATACTGACCACCAGTGCATGGACTACCCAAAAGGAGTACCCTAAAAATACCATACCTAAAAACACCCATTTCAAACAGCGTTGATCAACAGTATTTAGGGCTAAGCACCCATTTTGAAAAGGTTAGCTTAGGGTTAGGGTTAGGGTTAGACCTAATTAGGTCTAAGGTTAGCTTTTTAAGCATGTTTAAGATACTTTCTGTATTAATAAAACAATGACCTGTGACCTGTAAAAAATACCTGCACTTAAATGTTCTATGGGGAGGGAAGGGGGAACACACAGCACTAGTGCTCAGTGTTCGGGGTAACAGATAACATGGGGGACACGACGGGGGACACACGCTATGACATCGATAATGTCGATTTGCGCATGCACTACGAATGTCAAGTGGTCATTTCTTAAATTCCGTTGCATCATGCGCTGTCGGTCAGATCACACGGAAGAAATGGAAGAACGATACTTTTTCACGTTTCACGGCTGCTTTGTAAAGTGAAGGTACGAAATTCAAATGTATTTGTTGCTGGAAGCATTCACCAAGGTCACACATGATTATTCTATGACTCAGTGATATTTCACGAGGAAGCCGTGTGCTTTTATATGAGTTTTTCAGTGTTATATATGGGGCGCTAAATGATACTTATTATTTAGAGTGGTTATACGTATATAACCAAAACAAACGCGTATAACCACATTACATTACAAAATGCGTCATTGGGTGGGGGTAACCAATCTCTGTATACAATTTCGCTTTTTTTCTTAATTGTGTTCACATGAGAGGTGAGGTACCTCATCGGGGCGGGTTCCCCGGTCAGCCGGGCCGGGAAACCCCTTAGGTGGGTTGAGTTTTATCCATGTGAATGCTGTTAAATAACCAATGACGCAGTTTGGTTATTTAGACAAAAAACTGTAATGTGGTTATTTACGTATAAGCACGTTTGTTTTGGTTATATACATTAAGTATAATTTTCAGCGGTGAATATAAGAATTTAGTGTTATATTCACCGCGCTACCCGGGGAATATAACATTTTGGAGGCGCGGCTGCTAATCCAATCAAGCACTTTTCGTGCATTTTAAAGTACCACGCTCAACCATGAGCCATTGCGGGCGAGCGCTTTCTTCGGCGCCATTTTCTGTATTACAGATAATATGATTCTGCGATAGGTGAACTTTTATCTAGCTCCATTGGCCGTATCATCTGTAACCAAGGAATTAAAAGGCGATCTCTGCCGTGAACAACTGTAAAAGAAGGTGATCTAGTGAACAGAGAAGGAACTTGACCCTAATCTTGCACAATGAAATTGCTTCCGGCAATAATGCTCAGAAAAAATACCTGTCGCTGTAAACCTAACAAAGTTTTGAACACCTATGAAGACTCTTAAGGCGCTTTCCTTTTGTCAGAACTGGTTGGCCAGATCTGTCAGTTTGCAAAGAAAATGAAACAATTTGAAGGACCACTTGCATGATAATCCCTGGCATTCTTCTGCAGGAGTACATATCATCCTCGAAGTATGTTAATTTGAAGGCGTTGTAGAATTAATTCTTCTACCTGCGCGTTCTGGCCGCTCAGTTCTGTCAAATGGAAAGCGTCCTTAGAATACTCCAGACGATGCATGAACTTACAGCGCCTTGGTTTCGGATACTCCTCTGCACAGAGATAATTGTTCTGCCAAAGGTTTTGATGAAAGAAAGAAGGGTTGTACCATCTAAGACACTTTAAACCTTTGATTGGTCCGTTTGTGGACCACCTAAAGCTGAAAATAAAATAGACACAACACACATTTATGCACTTTTAAAACAAAGTTAGAAACTATGTTAGTTTGATAAAACCTGAGGCCGAAAATGCAACTCCTTTTTCATTCAGTGAGGAAGAAAGTTAACTCCTTGGTGTTTTCCGGCAGACCCATTTCGGTGCTCGTCTCCGACCTTTTCCTCTTTTGATGTTTTGTTATGAAAGGTTGTTTCTACGTTTGTTAAATAAATAAACATCCAACCAACACGTCACCAAACAATCGAAAAGGTGATTTCTTCCTTTAAACCAGAAAACAAGATTCTTGAAATGTAATTTCTGGCCGGCTCCTCAACCCCAGTCCCCCTGCAACCGCAGCACTTAACGTCAACACATACTCACTTGTAAGGAGCATTCTTGACGCAGAGGTAATTGTCCCTCCACCAATAACTTTGACGACCACTTCTTTCTGTAATCCTCGTGCAGCGCATTCCCGTTAATTTTCTGTTATCAGACCATCGAAGGTCAATAAATTTCTTCTTATTTGGCCAACAGAGTTTGGCCCGTGCCCAAGCAGAGTATTGGTGCCGTTCATATATAGAAATACACTTTTTTCGTCGGGGAGTAAATCCTATGAATAAAAACTTGAAATCGTTCGGCCATGAAGGAAAATCTGCAAGTAAAAAAAAAAAAACTTGCCTCAATTTTTTTCTCAGCCACCACTTGGAACAAGTACAAATAACATTACATTCAATGCGTACTATTTGAAATATTCCTGTCGCTTGTTTTTTTTTTTTTTTTTTTTTGAATCCAGCTAATATATGCAGGCCCAAAATAAGGAGCAAACTCTGCGAAAGTGCTGCCACGTCGCATGTCATGACAAATTAAACAGTTTCCACCAAAGAAACAATAATTTTGGCCCGTGGTGTTCCATTAACTTTACCTGGACAGAGATGACTGTTACAAGCGATGGTTTCATATTGACTCCCTCTGCATGTGGCTCCGCCATATTTGGGAGCTGGCGAGTCACAAAGGCGTTGTCTGATTTGGAATCCACCTCCACACCTATGGCTACATGCACTCCATGGCGACCACTTTGACCAGTTACCATCTGTATCGGCAATTAAAAGAGATTTTCCATACAAATGCAGAAAAAAAGGCTTATCAACCTCGTCTCCAGGGTCTTCTCGACTTTCAACACGGTGGATGAGCCGTCATGCTGAAAGCCGAGAAGACCCTGGGGACAAGGTTGAAGTCTCGTTTCAACCTGTTTTTGGCTTAGTTTAAGCTGCACATAAGTTTCCTTTGCATGACTTAACAACACTTGAAATGTTGAGACTTTTATTGGCTCCATTCACTGAGAATCGAAACTCAATAATTTCAACTGCTTATCCTACTGGGGCCAGTTGTTCGAAGCTTGGTTAGCGCTAACCGTTGTGTAAGAGATATCCAAACCTATAGGTTTCCATGGTATTCAACGCTGGTTAGCACTAACCATGCTTGGAGAACCCACCCGGGCCTGGACGTCGCATATTTGACAGTAGGGATCTTAAGCAAGGACTACCACAACGACGGCTTCGAGAACGTTGTCGAAAAGTATTATTTCCCGTCGCTGTAATAATTTTTGCGTTTACTCCAAGTCGTTCGGCATGGAGATTGAGAGTCCACATTCCAAGAATAAAATTGGTGAGAACGGTGTGGATATTTGGAGAGAAAATTGGGAATTCATCGTCAGGTGCTCTAGTCTTCCACATGACCTCGAATTTGATCATTTCACTTCGTTGTCAAGACGAGAACGGCAAAGAAATGTATCAAAATGTAAAAGGTACGTGCACGGCGTGCAGAACTACCGGGTGATCTGGTGACGTAATTTGGATGACTGGGAAGAAAAAATTTAACGCCGTATCCCACAACTGCGCGCGGCCTTCAGTGTTGTTTCCAAACTCCCTGCAGTATTTCCATCGCCAAAACTCAACAGATCATTCCGTTTCTACCACATTTCCTGTTACTGAATGAACATTCAAGTAGACCCGACGAGATCTAACCTCGCTTCTGCCATGTTGAATTCGAAAGTAAGGCCGCGCGCGGTTGTGGGATATGGCTTTAAAATTTTTCTCCCCGGTCCTCCGAGTTACGTCACCAGATCACCTGGTATCGTTTTTGCTATTAAACCTATTCTCATGTGGCGTTCTCGTAGCCCTCCTCGTCGTCGTCGTTCTTGCTAAAGGGGATTCCCTGGTTTTGCATTGCGCAACCCCACCGCGCATAATTTCTTGCGTCATTGGCAGGCGATTTTCATTGACGCCAAGCTTAATTCGTCAAGGAGTGGCTATTTTCTCCTGAACAAGTGCAAATGACTCCATTTTTAATTTCATATTTTTGCTTAGACCGGTGTTTTCATGGAGTAATAAGCAAATCAGCAAAGATGCATGGCCAGCTTTTTGGAAATTTCGTAAAATTGAACGTAAGGAGCCATTACGAGTCGAACAGCCCACACTAAAGTTAAATCTGAGGCCTGTTTCAAACGTCGAACTTTACATGTGCCAAACCTAATGCAAATGAGAAAAATCTATTGTTTTCGCTAATTTGCATTAGATTCGGCACATGTAAAGTTCGATGTTTGAAACGGGTCTTAAGTCTCACAAAGGAATTCAGGTGCGTACGTGAATTAACCATAGAATGACAACAAGCGTTGCGATATATCAAGGATTACATTAACAAAATCGAGCTAAATATGTCCAACATTGGGGATGCGCGGAAAGTGTCAAAGGGGACATTCGAGGGATTCGTCAACGTTGTGACGCCCCCCCCCCCCCCCCTCTCCTTTTTTATTACATTTTTATCATCTCCTTGACATGTTACAACAGCGTGTGAAGTTTCATCGGAAATCTGTGACAAGTTCTATTTCCAGGGAATCACCTTAAGATCCCTAATTCTTTGAAAATAATCTCGATCTAACGCGGTCCAGCTCTTGTTATTCAATCCTGCCGAATATCTTGTTCGCGTTGGCTTCTTGGTCTCCCTCTGCAATTGTATTTTCTTACTTACCTTTCCTCCTAAGATAATCATTTGAAAGGGCTCACCTTTCAAGGTTATTCAGTTTCTCTTTTGTTTACATGACCGCGCGATCCTCTCTCAAACGAACTGACCAATTAGGGCGTCGCAAGAGTCCATGGCATTGGTCTTGAAATACCCACGACTCAGGACACAAAATTAATAATCGATTTCAAATAATTTTCATCGCAATGGGGACAAATTCGGATGGATAGACCATTGAACCAGCTTGAGGCCCGTACTGGGAAAATGGTCGAGTTCCTTTTTTTGCCTGTTATTCAGGATCATAATAAACTTGCAAAAGAGGAACGAGACCAATAATTTCCCGTTACGGACCGAACAAACTTCTTCAATAAGGTTTTTATTATATTTGCGGTACTCGTCGGCCTAGTCAGTGTTTTCTTTCTTTTTCCGATTCTTTTTCGGTACTTGCCTCTACGCCTGCTTCTGTTAAAGGTTCTGGAAAGTAAAATTCGTACTGGAACTCCGACATGACAAAATAAAAAACATTTCTAGTAGTTTGCTTTCTATGGAAACAGAAAATGGGAACAGTTTGGAAACCTATCTAGACTAAATACGCTGCTTCGTGACCGGTCCATCTTAGCGGCCGGATTGCAAAATTCGGACCGCTCAGAGAACCAATCAGAATTATCTGAATTATCCTTAATCATCTCATACTGGTCAGTTTGCCTATGTAATAATTTTCTATACATCCATACACTTTTTGGAACTGGTAGGCAGTTAATAAGTAGGTGCACTTACTAAAGGGACAAACGGGGCTAGTTTAAATCTGTTCTCGTAGGCAAAATAAATCAATCAGACTTTCACTACAAATGAGATATCGGGTTTTACCTATCTTTTTGTACTTCATCTTCCCGCAGAGGAAGTAACGTCTTCTTGTCAACTTTCCTTCTCTTATTACCAAACATTTCTGTCCATTTAATGGCTGAGAAATTGACCACGTCAGCCTCAAAACACTTTGTCGAGGAAGGCAAAGAAAACTGTTTGCCCAAAACCTAGCACCACGTTCGTAGGGCATGGCAGTATTGATACAATCCTGGCCTGTGATTGGTCCATCATTTGACCAAATGATAGTGAGCATCTTTAAGGTTGGCTTGTAACACAGGAATTTGGTTTCCCACTGTAGGTCACGTGGTTGGTCTATTTTGATACAGTTGTAAAATGTAGGTGAGGTAGAAAGGATAGAAAAGTGATCTGGGAAAATTGGAAATTCTGTAAAGAAAAAAATTAGCTTTAAATTAGTTCTGAATTAGCCAATCCTTTTAGACATCACTGGAGAAAGAGTTTACGTTATTCCAAGGTTGTTCTTGACGCCACAAAAACGTGTAACTTGACGTTTCATTAGTAGTACGAACATACATGTAATGAATTTGAATCTTATATGATACCTGTGCAGGAGTACATAAGGTTCACCTGAAAATTAAAAGGCAAAAAGATTAATTCTATTTCCTCAGTTAGAGCCGCAACAAGCAATTTAGACCTCGAGGACCTAAGTTAAGCTGCATTAAACCCAGTAAACAGTTTGTCGAACTGAAATGGCAAAAATGCACGACGCGGCATCCAATCCTTCTTCACTAACAAATCTTAATCTGTCCACATAACTACTGTCTTTCTCTCCTCCTCTCCTTCCCGGAAAAAAAAATAACAGACAGACATTGTTTAGTTTGCGTCTTAAACAAGTACATCGACTTCAAGTTCTTCAAATAATTAACTTAAAATTACAAAATAGTTAGCTGTTACTTACATAACAGGTAATAAACTTAACCGATTGAAATCTACGAATGCAAATCAAACCTGTTTTATGTCCAGCCTGCTTGGAAAACGGTTTCCAAACCATTTAACCTTGGGATCACGTGATACCATGGTTGGTTTTCCGTTCTTGGAGAAATAGTGAGAACCGTAGTGCATTATGGAGCTGTAGTCATACGGGGTACCAAAACTGTGAAAGAGCCAAAAACTTTGCTTTCTGAAGATCCTATGGTGAGCTGTTAAACAAACAGACACAACTTAATATTGTTTAAGGAGGCTCGAACCAGTTTCAACGCTTCCTGAAGTGACGCTCTTATTAGAAGGATCGGCACCACAACGTTGTATCATGTATTGGCGATATTGCCAAATGAAACACGAATTATTGCTGAACAAGATACAGTCATTATTGCGACGTAATATAACACCGTGGCAACGGGCAAGCCCTGTAAAAACACCCTTTATTTTGTCTTTAGTTGCTTATATCTCAAAACCGAACTCGGTAATCAGAAGGGCATGATTTCTTTCTGCAAAGTTTTAAAAATTCTGTCAAGTGGATTCAGAGCCACCTTAATTTCGTAATTGTTTAAGGTAGCTGTGAATCCTCTGGACAGAATGTTTTTTTAAACTTTCCCAATTTTTAATCGTGGCCTTCTTATCACTTTTCAGCAATTCAAAAGGGGGGTCACCGAGTTCGTTTGTGAGATATGAGCAACTAAATCCAAAATATAGGGTGTTTTTGCTGGGCTTTCCCGTTGCCAAGTAAGTGTTGAAACCCTTTCGAGCCTCCCTAAGCGGAAAATGGAAATATCGCCGATAAGATGTTTTTCTTCATGAAATAAAAATGGAATAAATGGAATAATTTCTAAACTTCCGGTCCGGCAACATCTTGGGTGGTCTTTAAGACGTCGCTTATAGTACACTGGCGTAGGCCTCATGAGCTGTGTTCGAGTTTTCCTTCACACCTACCCCTTTATCTCAATCTATGGTTACACCTAGAGAGGTCATCTAGTGCACCAGATCCTTTGTACGTATTTGATATTCTTATGAGCAAGTTTCCTTGATGTTTTTTCGTTATGTATAGGATGGCCTGAGGCCCTATGCGCAATCTTGGCGCTAGGGGACGGGTGAAGGTGAAGGTGAAGGATGGCCTGTAGTGACCCAACCTTTGCTAAGAAATTTGAACCATCAGAGCTAGTCCACACAAGTCAGAGATAGACAGCCACAACACTGGAAATTCCACCCCTGTAGGAATGTTCCTGATACCAAAAAGCCTCAGCAACAAGAGCTGGAAGACACAATGCGTTCATGATAACTCTGGGTACTAAATGCATAAATCACAGTTTATATACAACATATAGAGCGGTTTTTAATTGGGTGTCGAAAGTAATTAGTGAATTGCCTTGGTTTTGCATTGCTTCACTCAGTGATTGGTTCAACGTTCTCGCGCCTCTTTGTGAACCTATCACAAGTGAAACCAAAACCAATCTTGGCTCGCGCGTGCACATTTTCCCGCGCTTTGTGTCGGCTACGCGTAATTACTTCAAGTTTTGATTGGTTTGCTGGATTGTCTCCGTCCTTTTTGATTGGCTAAAGTAATTACTTTGATTTTGGTTTTACGACACTCATTGAAACTCACTCTAAAATACCTGGACTGACGTTTTCCCACAATATGTCGATGTATTCATCTCTATCAGGCCTGCTCTGCTCGTGCCCAAACCCCAGTAAGTGACCAAGCTCGTGTGTTGCTACGGAAACATGATCACAATTAAATCCAAGAGATACTTCTGAGGGCCTGGTCCATAATGCACCTATATTGGAATTACAACTAAAACGAAATGAAGAGCCAATTAGATCAGTAGGAAAACCAATAACGTTAGTGGATAGGACGTTTAAACCCCTCACGGTTCGATTCCCAGAGCGATCCAAGTTAGTTGATGTGCGAGTTTATCCAAGGCTGAGTGCATTTACTATCAAGATTCACTTTCAATATACATTCGTATTCCTTCGGGTGTCACGCAATGCACTCAGTCTCCAAGAAACAGCCATCTTCGGCATCTGATTGGATTGTCCACAAGAATGAAAGTGATGTGATTTAAGGTCACACTTTTAAACCTTACAACTAGTACTGACCTTAGTTCAAACAAAATGATCCTGCAGATCTCACAATAACTTAGACAAAAGTGCCACCTATTTAATGACAGCCAGTGGTTCTATTGAACCAGAGGGCTTATCAAATAAATTAAAGGGGCGGCCCACTCTAAGGTAATCCCTGGTTTGTCAGGCATTAATAGTACTTAATAATTGGATGTATAAAAGCCCCGCTACGGATCTCGTTCTCCTAATGACGTCGCTTTTTCATGTGCTATGTACTCCCACCCTTGTTCCCAGGACCTCTACCTTGGCTCAGCCCAGAACGAGGCTGAGAACGAGGCTGATGAACTCCTACTTAACGATGCGATACAACTCACCCTCTGGAACCATAAACGACACGTGCAAATCGTGTCTGAGTTGTCCTCTCTACGAACTTGACGCAGGAAATGTTTTGCCAGATTTCCATCGCCTTGCGCAACACTTCCACGTGTCTTGTGCGGTTCACTGTCAAAAATGTGATAAATCAACTGATGATAATAATTCGCGTGGATAAAAAAGGCAAACAAACACTCCATGTACACAAACCCGCAAAATTCACTGGAATACAGACCAAAAAACGTACAGTACTATGAGATCGTACAGATGATAATGTAGTTTGTATATGTTACTACCATTGTAGATTGGGTATTTCAACGAACACCCTGTGAGCAGAGCCTCTCTAAAATTCACCACAGCCCAAGTGTCTGGGATAGTCACTACGGTCAAACCGGTTTAGGCAGCGCGCGCATCATATTTTTGACTAGGCGAAGGTAAAAATCGAGCCTTCAGTTCGAAAATTAATCTGGCGTCTAGGAGGGCGATCGAGACTTGGCCTGGGTTTGATTTGTCTCCAAGAAACGGCTTTACACGATTTCTGAGTCCTTTCTTTCTCGTCGAGTTGAAAGGCTCTGCTGGCAGGGTGTTCGACGAAGCACTTTGAAAAAGAATTTACGACTTACAAAAAAAATAACAATAGATGTACCTATAGTAGAATCTAGAACGTAAGGTACCACTCCACCGGGCCAAAGATTGAATTTTCGTCGCAGAGAATTGGAAAATTCGTTACTATTTGCTGCTGATTCTGCGGGTGGGAGACGAATGTCCATCTCAATAATGTTGACATCTTCGGATGATGGATCTAAGAGAAAGCAGATATAAATATTGAAAAGATTTTAATTTAAATATGGGATGCCTGTGGTTTTGTTTTAAGTTCTTTTAAATGGGATTCCTGTGTTTAAATGGGATTCCTGTGTTTCCCTGCTTTGAAAGGCCAAGTGGGGAAAATATCTTGATTCAAGATTAAATCACTTGTTTTTTTTGCTCTACGGGTCTAGTATTTCAAATATTGAGTGGTGTTTATCCAGGAAATTGCGGTGGTATTGTCTAAATTGGATCCTACCAACAGCACAAATCACGACCTATTACCCGCTAAGATCTTAAAGATAGCGAGTAACGAGCTTTCTTAACCCCTGACTGACTTATACAACCGCTTCATCGAGTCTTGTGATTGGCCACTGCAATGGAAGAAAGGTGACTGGGTACCAGTGTTTAAGAAAGATATCACAACAGGCCCGGATTGCTCAAAGCTTGGTAAGCGTTAACTAGTGATAAATACCATGGAAACCTATAGGTTTTGATACCTCTTAACCAACGGTTAGTGCTAAACATGCTTCGCCGGAGCAACCGGCCCCAGGACATTAAGAACTACGGACCTGTTACAGTACTAACGGTGATAGGGAAGGTCTTTGAGAAGCTACTGACCAAACAGCTGACATCATTTATAGACCCAATGTTAAGCAACAACCTGACTGCATGTCGAAAGGGTCAGAGCTGTGAAACCTCCCTAACTGGATTGGTAGAGAGATGGAAACAGGTTGTTGATAACAGGAACGTTGTTGGAGTCTTGTCCAACGATATGCCAAAAGGCATTCGATTAGCTGCACCCTCACTTATTGATCAATAAGCTAAGAGCATACGGTTTTCAAATAATTCACTGGCCTTGATGCGATCATATTTCAGAAACAGGAAAAAACAGAGTGAGGATTAGCCAAGATACAACAAGCGGTTGGTACATGACCACGAAAGGTTTTCCCCAGGGATCGGCCTTCGGGCCTCTTCTTTGGAATGTTCTGCAAAGCGATCTACATTTCTCCACTGATGAAAACAGACTATTTATGTACCGTGACGCTGATGACCACCAATTGTTTTCAGTGGCGAAGACAACTAACGAGGGGGAATGTTTTTTAACTGAGGAAGGAAACAACATCTCTGAGTGGTACAACAACAATCTCTTACAAGGAAATTCTTCAGAGTGTCAAGTATTTATGAGTCAATGAGTCAACGAGTCATGAGTCAATGAGTCAACGAATTAGTGCAGTTAATTAAACCATAAAATGAAAACTAAAATTTCAGGGAGTCCTTAGGCCTAATCACTGAAACGAGGGCTTAGGCTTAATCAATAACTTATTGCTATATTGACTGTGAGTCCATTGACTCATGACTCATGACTCATGACTCATTGACTCATTTGACTCATAAAGCATGCGTTCTCAATTTTTCACACTATCAGGTGATGTGTCTGGGCCCGAGGAATTACACTGTAATTGATCAGAAATCCTAGATAACGCTCTTAGGGGTTACCTTAGACGATCAAGTATCATTTTCGAGTCATGTACGCAATGTCTGAGATTACGTAACCTTATTCCGACAACAGCAAAATTACACGTTGTTAAATTTGCTATACTATCTTATCTTACATATTGTCAGATTGTCTGGCATTTCTGTCGTTCTTCTGATGCCAGAAAACTAGAACGAATTCAAGAACGAGCACTTCGCGCTGTTTATTGACAATAAATTGACGTATGTGGAACTCCAGCAGAGAGCCAAACTACCTTCCTTCATACGCCACGACTACAAGCCATTGCAATCATAATGCATGTACAGAGTAAAAAAGGTAACATAACATAACATAACATAAGACCTTTATTTACACACGATAGGGTTTAAAGCTTACAAGCGCCCCCTACGTTGCGGACTTATTCATTGTTACCAATTCTTAATTTCATCTTAGAAATTCTGATTTCGCAATACCTAGATTTTTGACTGTTGCTTATGGCAAACAGCTTGACTTATTTAGGTCCTTTTGGTCCAAACTTGACAAATTTATTCGATCGTCTGAATCATTGGACAAAAAGCGCATCAAAACGATTAATTACACAACCCTGCTGGACAGTATTTGTAAAGACAAATGTAGCAACTAACGAGTGTCTGTTATATGTATATTTCTCTAGACTTACACATGTACCTATATCTTATATTTTTATTATTTATTAGTTAGTTAATTGTAGACTGTACGCTAGCGATTTTGACAAAATAATAAAGTTCTTACTTACTT
This sequence comes from Montipora capricornis, assembly GCF_036669925.1. Taxonomy (NCBI): domain Eukaryota; kingdom Metazoa; phylum Cnidaria; class Anthozoa; order Scleractinia; family Acroporidae; genus Montipora; species Montipora capricornis. Next base: position 3,437,053 of record NC_090892.1, read on the forward strand.
ACTTACTTGGTGAATATTTCGAAAGTCTCGAAAACTATATCTACGAAGCTAAGATCAAAGAAATCATCATCGGATTGAATATCATTCGAGAAAGTGGGAGAACAGTTTTCTTCTTTTAAACTGGTCGTGTTAAAGGGCATGTAATTCTTTTTACGACAAAGGAAATCATTGCCGTGAACTAAAAGGCGCATGATCCTGGATCTCGTAGAATGGGTTATCAGGCCACTTAAGAGTTAAGAACAAGACACAAGGGTAAAATTATTTTCTTCCGAATTTTAATCGAAGTTTGAGTTATACGTGCTGAAAAACACGGCTGCCTCAAGGTGGTCAGCAAACTCATTGTTCATCTAGCAGGTTGAGGGAAGTGTGCGTTGATAGGGGGAGGGGGGGGGGGGGGGGGGGATAAAAAGGTAAAGTTTCTTTTACGAGCCTAGAAGGCCCATCAGGCCGGAGCGTATCTCCGGTTTCCGTAGCATGAAGCGACTAGGAGTATTTCTACTCCCCCCTGGATGGGATGCGAGTACATCGCAGGGTTACCCCAGCATTTTCGCTGGTACCCATTTATGCACCTGGGTGTCCAAGAACACAACACAATGTCCCCGGCCAGGACCCGAACCCGGATACCTCGATCCGGAGTCGAGCACTCTAACCATGAGGCCACCGCGCCTCCCACGGGGAGGAGGGGGGGGGGGGGGGGGACACCCATATAAAGGGACAGGGGTGCTCGTCGGGAATATTGAAAAGAACCCCTTAAGAGGTACCAAATTATCGGTTTTAATTAGACAAAATTAAAAATTTCGTTAATTGTCAAATGTCTCCTGTCATAATTTTTCGGCTCAACACACTAAAATGTATCGCGCTAAGGCTCCCAAAACCGCTTTTTTAACCCCTAAAAGGTATGACAAGCATCCCCGTCCTTTTCATATGGGAGCCCTCCCCCTGGGGAGGGGGGGGGGGGGTGATTAAGATTTCTTCGACGCCATCTGTTGCTATGTTGAAAAGAACCCTCCATCTCGACCAAAACATGCATTTAGGCTCGAAGATGCTTGAATATCCGTCAGTTTTCTTTATATTACGATCTCCCCGGTTTACACTGGTTAAAACTCTTTGGCCAATCCTTCGTACACCAAACATTACCAACAGTAATTGTCATCAATCGTGATGTGTAATGATGGCCTTTCCCTTTCTTTGGAACTCATATCAAATTGCTTTCAGTGAGCGTCAGAAGGCATTTCAGTTCCTCTTGTGATTAAGCCGGGCAGAGCGAGCGCGTTTCCAATCAAAACCCCTGAAACTAATTCGGGTAGTGCGGATTAACATTTTCGTTTTACATTCTACGAACCTCAGCCCCGAAAAAAATCGAAGCGATAGCAAAACGTCGATGATAACAGTCGCTGGAAAGTTATACCAGGCCAGAGGTTGGATAATAACATTTAAAAGACTTACCAGTCTTGTTATTTATCCTCATGATCTTATCCATCACGGCATAGTCCTTATTATTCTCGCTGGCAGTGGCACGTGCCATCAGAAAAAAACCGAAAAGGCAATGAAGAGAAAACGGCAGTTTACTCTTGCTTTGCATGTCTGCCGCGTTTCGTAAATTCAAACTAACTTCGCAGAGCCCTTCTAGTAAACTGTAAAACCGTTTCAGAATCGAAACCAATATTGACTCATACCATTGAGTGGCGTTGTTGGGTTCAATTGTCAAGGCACTGTTCAGCTTTGATAGGGTCCAGTGGGTGGATGGTTTCCTGTGCGAGTATCCGCAAGAGACCGCGAGACGATTGTCAGGAAATCCCAAGAAACTAAAAAAAAACAGGGATAGAGAAAATGCGCTACCTATTTAGGGAGAAAAAACGCGTCAAATCTTAACTGGATTTCTCATTCTTTTCATATATATTCCTAAATGGATGATAAAGAAAGAAAGAATGTTGGAATTTGAGATTCAATATCGCCTCTTCTTCCTTAGATGCTGATAAGAGTGATGTATATGTGTCAATACCTCATATTTTGTTTAATACTTATGTCTTAATGCGCAGACACAAATTAACCTCGACAGAAAGATATCCAACGATGATTGAAGCTCTGCAATGAATGAGTTGCCAGTAATCGGATCCCTGGTTTATACACAAAGGGTTGTGGGATCGCCAGGAGGCAAACATTGCAAATCGCTGTGAGAAAATGTATGCCGGAAACTTTCAATTGACTGGTGCATTTTAGTGAAATGGTGTCAAAATACTACAAAATTAGGAATGAATCTGGAGAAAATAACACAATAAAGCCTTTCCAGTTGTATTTACGTAAGGATTTTGGCCTATTTCTGAACTCAGCAATTCAAATTATATTGGAAATATGCCTAGTGGCGATCATTGACATCATTGTCCTGTGTGGGGTTGTGACAAGGATCGAAGGTACCCAGACAAGCAGAAGATTCTTCCTCACGTTGGAATATAAATATTTTACTCGCCCAGGAATAACAATGATGTTTTGTCCTGGGCTAGAGCTATTAATCGTAACCAATTCAAGGTTTCGAGATATCGATACTTGTAGATTGGTAGCCCGGTTTGACAAAAGAAAAGGTTTATTTAACAGCTGAGGCATATGAATTCCCATTGTTGTCTAAATCATCTATCGAAACAGAGAATGCTGTATTCTCTGGAACAGGAACATTAAAACAACTACCTCGAGGCAGAAGGAGATTGAAATGGTTTCCTTGAGAAGAATCATCGTAATACACTTAAGTGATTGGACTCTCACAGAATTTGTGAAAAATACTAGGGGCTCCGCAAAAACCGTTAGAACTTAACGTATGGATTTCCTCATGTTTCTCATCGCTCATTTCATCCCCCCAAAGAGCAATAACTCTGCATGTCAGGAGCCCAAGAGTAGGAGCTTGCCTCAGCCCCCATACAAGCCCTGTGAGTCAACCTTTGCCTGTATCTTTCTATTTTTAGAACGCCACGAGTTGTTTGGCACTGCACGCACTGTTAAAATGGCCAATCAGAATAAAGTCATTGTCTAACAAAGACAAAAAAAGGAAAAACAATGTACGCAAATTGTGCGAATTGATGTAAATTGATGTAAACGCTGTAAGTGTGAGTCTCCTGCTAAAGGGTTGGTTCTAAAAATAGAAAGATACGGGCAAAGGTTGACTCGAGGTTATAGTGCATATGGAGGCTCCTACTCATGGGCTCCTGCTCTGTAAAAACAATTTCCATCTCCTCTGACAACTTCTCTCCTTTGAGGAGGTAAATTTCCAGAAGCCATAATTCTTTTATGCAAGACGTAACTAATAAGAAAACAGCCTAAGCACACAACTGAAAAGGGTTTATTGTGTTATTTCCACCAGATTTATACCTAATTTTGTAATAATACGAGGCCATGACAAGATATCAATTTCACAATAAACCTTAATTACGCGAGCAAGGTTAATCCGAGTAAATTTTACGTCATATTTCACGGTTATTCAAACAAAAACTTACACTTGCTGCGTATCAACATTGCCCAAATCAATCTCGGATCCTGAAAACTGTGCCGAAAAAAGCATTGATGTCTCTCCAAAATCGTCTTTTGGACGTCGAAAATTTTAAAGTTTCCGCCATTTACATTCTCAGAGCGAATTGCAATGTTTGCCCCCTGGCGATCCCAGAACCCTTGCGAATAAACAGGGATCCGATTATACTGGCAACTCATTCATTGCGACCTCAATGCAACCTTGTCCCCAGGGTATCTCTTCTTCCCTCCCGCCCTGAGGAAGGGAGGCAGAGAGGCCCTGGGGACAAGGTTGGCTTCGGTGGCGAACAGCTGGTTTAAACTCTCTGTTGAACGGCATGCTTTGCGCGCGTTTGTTTGTGTTTTTATTCTGCTTGATGAAGCCACTCGGGATAAAATCTGCTAAGTGACAATTTGAGTCCTTTCCTACAAGCGAACGAAAGAGAAGTTGGCTTGAAGAATAGAAATGTATATTTCCAATAAATAAGACAAAGCGCGGCTCTAATAACACTAATCAAAGATAATCGGATTTCCTCAACAGACATCGATAAAGTACATATTTATTGTCTTCGATTCCTCGTTCTTGCAAAAAGGGCTGGATGTTCCTTTTTTTTTTTTACAAAAATATGAAAAAGAAATACTATTATTTTGTTCGATACCCAACAGTTTGTGGCGATCAGTTGTTCATAAAGACTCTGCTGCAACCGTTGTAATCGAGTCACGTACACATTTTGGTCAATACCAGGAACGTTTGACCCCGACATAAGCTTTATAAAACACAAAATTATTTCAGCCATGGGTTGTCTGATATAAGATCAAGATTTCCGAAGAACTTTCGAAAATATTAAAGAGAAAAAAAAATCAAACAGAGGGGGAATCAGTACATAAAATGACTTCAGCAAATGAAACTCGAACTCCAGTGATTCCAAACTGACTTCCGTGCACGTGGTTCAGGTCTCTGAGGTCATTCAGAAATATCTGCAAGTTGCCATCGTCACTTCATCACTATCCAACTGCTCAGTTATCTTGAGTTATCCACCGTGGTGTTTTTCATCGTTGACATGGCGAATTCGCGGTCGATATATCAATAACGATTAAATCAGAAAAAAACTACCGATTAGCAATAACAAACACATTAAAGGCAAAAGGAATAGTAACACTATTAATATAGTACTAATCCAGCATTAAATTGGAAAAATATTCCTCCGATTGCGATGGATTCAATACAAGATCTAGATAGAGCCATACGACAGTCAATTGAGTTTCCGTTGTCCAGGAAACGTGAGTCGAGGTGCGCTCTGCATGCCGTTCGACAGAGAGTCTTGAAAGCAAATCGGGGGATTTTAGCATCACGTCAGTTTTTGGATAAAAGTGTACTGAAAAAAGTAGGTTGTTCTGTAGGTACCGGAGCACAGTATACGTCATCACATTCTTTTGAGGTGCATGATTAAGGTAAATTCGTGAGACGATAAGTCTTGCACAGCGTTGGATCAGAGAAGATCGTGATCAGTCAAAATTGATTTTTAAATATTTATGAAAGTCAAGTAGACTATTGCACGACTGATAAAACAATGCGAAGTGTATTTGTTTTACACACAGTGCCTAATGTGCTCAGCCTTTGGCGGCTAAGAGGGTCAGGTGGCTCTGGGGACGAGAATGCCTCACTTCCACGGGCATACGAGAGCACACTTTCCGCAGGTCCACACTTCCTCAAGTACTCAGGTCCACACGTCCGCACGTCGACAGGTCTACAGTCCACAATGTTCTCATTCCAATCTTTCAGAAACATGTGGAATTATTTACATAAGATCGCTGAAACGATGAGTGCAACAACAGATTCAAGCCAATAAATCTGAGTCTAGAGCTTACACCAGGCTTATCGAATCGAGCAGCGTGAGTTTTCTCATGAACGCAAAAGGTACCAAAGCCACGAAAATTCCTGGGTTTCTTTTGTACATGGTGCTACGGCTGAGTTAAAGATCATAGAAACTTAATCATATTATGACTCGATTCCTAAGAAGAGGAGCCGGAGCAACGTACCCATGATTGATGTTCATGTACCACTGGGTATATTTTCTGATCACTGCACCATTTTGGTTAGATTTCTCATTTATGCAAATACTAGGGTTGATTCTTGTAAATCAGAAAATAACTGAAATACGATTTTTTGCAATGATTTAGCTCGATTTCAAATTCATGATTTTATTTACATTGGCCGTTTTTATACTAGAGACGCATAATCCGTCCAGACGAATTATGCGTCTCTCATGTTATCCGTCTAGTGTAAAGACGGGACGAACTATGTGAGACGCATAATTCGTCTGGGACGAATTTAGGCAAACATTTTATCTGCGTCTTTTAAATTCGTCTAGTATAAAGACGGGCGCAAGACGCATAATTCGTCTGCACGAACCATCCAGTTTAGTGCGTCTTCGAAGACGCATTAAAGTAGATACTTCGTCCAGACGCATAATGCGTCCCGTGCCCGTCTTTACACTAGACGAATTTAACAGACGCAAAAAAAATGTTTGCCCAAGTTCGTCCCAGACGAATTATGCGTTTCCAGTATAAAACGCATTTATACTAGAGACGCATAATCCGTCCAGACGAATTATGCGTCTCTCATGTTATCCGTCTAGTGTAAAGACGGGATGAACTATATGAGAAAACATAATTCGTCTGGGACGAACTTGGGCAAACATTTTTTCTGCGTCTGTTAAATTCGTTTAGTATAAAGACGGGCACAAGACTCATAATGCGTCTAGACAAACTTTCCAGTTTAGCGCGTCTTCGAAGACGAACTAAAGTGGACACATCGCCCAGACGCATTATTCGTTGTTCTTTAATACTAGAAGAATTTAACAGACGCAGAAAAAATGTTTGCCCAAGTTCGTCCCGGACGAATTATGCGTCTCTAATATAAAAACGGCCATTCAGAGTTAGAATATTATGTTTCTGCAAAGCTAGCACCAGAGGCTACACTGAACGCAGCGGGTGGCGATGGAGATGGCGCAGTGGTGAGAGCACTCGTCTTCCACCAATGTGGCCCGGGTTCGATTCCCAGACTTGGCGTCATATGTGGGTTGAGTTCATTGGTTCTCTTCTCTGCTCCGAGAGGTTTTTCCCCGGATACTCCGGCTTTCCCCTCTCCTCAAAAACCAACATTTGATTTGATCTGCGTTAATTTGTTGATTTCAGTTTACAGTGTCCCCAATTGGTTCTCCAAAGCTAGAAGACTAGACACTTAAATAAAGTTCCTTTCTTTTAAATACGCATTTGCCGCCACCAAGTATCACAGACACTTATAATTACGTGTGTAGGAAAGACGGAATTGCGATAATGGACAGTGTGGAATTTTGTGGGAATGACGACGACTAAACCGATCATACAGTAAAGGCGCGCATCAAGAAGGCTGCTGCAACTGACATATACCGTCAAAAGATGGACCCCTGGTCCATAAACTGTGCCATAGACTTCACACCCAGGCCTAGGTTTTCTTCATCAGAACAATTGAACAGCACTTGATCATGATTCGCTTACATTTCTGGACTGTAAATGTGTCGGACTCTGAAATGACCAATTGATACAACTCCCGAAGGAGGGAAACCAGGGAGGGAGGGGGTAGCAATACGTTAGGTAACAATTACACTTGTATCTTATTTTCCGATAAGATGTTAATTACAACAACTTTACTTTTACTGTTTTACTTTATGGCACATTTCAATCATATATCTGCTTTTTAACTAATATTTTGTTTCAGTTTGTAAACGGCTGTCTTGGTTCATCACTGATTTAATGTTCTTTAGGGCCATTCATTTGGGGAGGTTTGGCTCATTTTGGATGGAAAAAGAAAAGACCACGAGAAGATTTTAACGTGCAAATATCATGTGCACAACAAGGCACTTACGGGAAATTGACTCAGAGAACCTTTCCCTGGTTAGGGATTTTGACAAGTACAGTATGCGTTGCCCCAGGGTCGGGAATTTAACGGTCAACACTTATGGCCATCCCTCAAACTGACATTGGACATTTCGTAACAATTACACGACCCAATATCCCGTCTTAAGATGAAAAGCTTATCGCTGTAAAAAGAACGAAAACAGGCAGAATTGGAGCTTAAGTTCAACAAGAAATAGTGTTTCTAAGCTAAGCCGCGGTGATCTACAGTATTTAGGTCTAAAAACCCCGTTGAAGACGGTTAACTTTCAATTGTTTTTCTGGGTACTACTATTTCAATAATCTAAAAAATTCGACCTTCCATCAGCTTGTCTCGTTAGTCTAGTGGATATAGGAAGCTGCAAGGTGAAGTCATCGATCCGGGTTCAACTCTTTGCCTCGCCTATTGTGAATCTTCTCAGCTTGTTTAAAATGTTTGTTTCGTTGAAGTCTAAAGTAGATTGTACGTCGTGTAAGTTGCATAAAAAGGGAAATGTCAGTTTGAGGGATAGAAATAAGTGACGACCGAATTTGACACGCCCGCCATCTTGGAACACCGAGAGAGCCTGGAGATGAGTTATCATGTCATTCCTCTGGTTCTCCTGATTTGTCGAGACACCATGGGTGAAAGAAAGGAAAGCAAATCTGTCTTGTCTTTTTGAAAAGATGGACCATGACCTTTTTTCTGTCTTTGCTGGAGTGTTCAGAAGTGCAAGAATGTTTTCTTTTTTTTCGTGATTGCTTGTGGTATCCTTCAACGCATTCTAATTCATGAATTTTCCACAGTATCATTGTGGAAGCTTGATTGACTCGAAAGGTGGTAAATATCAAAAGAACTATTTACAAGGCTAAAAAATATTAATATTGTTCATAACATTATTGTTTTGCTCAATTTTAGGTTCTTGTTCAGTACCGTGAAAAGCGGAAAGGCATCGTGTTACACGACAAATTTCCATGAACCTAATGAAAAATAGGGGAATTTGACGGTCTGTAGGTGCCCGGGGGTGGGAAATTTGGCGCTAGCTTCCATCAAAATGACCAAAAATGTCAAATTACTCTGGGTTAACAATCAACAATAAGCTTACTTACAATATGATCTTATCAACTTATGAAATTCTATAACAGAAAATAGTTGGACAATATACATAAGGGTCGTGGTTGCCTTAGAGAGGTGATGACACATTTTATGCCTATCCAAACACATATGTCTTTGAACGCGACCCCTGCCTAAATTCCAAAAGAAAAAGTTATCGAGAAAATGAGAAAATCCCGTCACACAAAGCCGAAAGGTAATCTCCTGTTGTGTTGGCGAAGAGACATAGTGGTAGCAGGGAGCCCATAAATACTCCAAAGATGGTAGTCTCTTACCTTTCAACAGCGCTTCCGTCAAGAACAAACGGAAGCAAACGTCCCCGATGATCCTGTTAGCAGGCTGTATGGCCTGATGGAGCGATGATTTTGATCACGAGTTTCTGTTTCGTTCTGTTTAGTGTTTCGCATGTTTTCTAAGCCGCGGCTACCGTAGCAAGCGCACCATGCGAACGTGAAAAGTTTCGAATTCTGACCGAGCAAATTGAGGCACAATTTTCACACGGCCAGAATTGTAAAAAATACTCAAGTACAAACAACAAAGGCTGAGGTCTCCTGGGCAAATAAAATTATTTTTATCAGCGTGTTAGCACGATGATGACGGGAAAGAAGCCCCGAATAACTCCCAATAAATTTGCGAAATTATTTTCAGTTAAAATATCCGAATTCCGGTCCCCGGGAAGTCGTCATATTGGAAGGAACTTAACTGATTAGAGTGTATTGTGAAGTGCTAAGTTTTTACCCCATATGAACCATGTGAGCGTTGGCCCTATCAGTGGAAATGGGCCCACACAATGACAGAGAAAAACTCTGACCAGGGTGGGAATTGAACCAAAGGAAAGAAGGAAGGAAGTCAGGGACCGATTGCAATACTTGGCAAGCTGATCCTCTGAAAGATCCTCTAAGCGTTAATTAGATTATAAAATCGAGCTTGATACATGCAAGGTAATGGACTCGTGAAAAATGACAATACTGGTCGTTCAAGTAATGATATTGGAAGAGAATTTTCATGTCTCATTACCATACAATACTCTCTCTGAAAGGCCCGTTGGTGGCAGGTCTGTCTTATTTGTTTAATTTAGATTATATCTGCCCTTTTATATTCTTTCCAAGCTTGCCGTTTTTTTAGTGATCATTGCAATGCTGGACATTCATTCTGACCTCAGAGGTCAAAAGCATAATTTTTTTGGCTCTTCTTTCGGCTGGTAAAAATCGGAAGCTCTCGCGGGCCGAGCAACCCAGAAAATTATCTGCGTATTTCTGAATAAACACAGGGGCTTTGGGATGAGTCAAGCATGAACAGCCATTGTCTGTTGTCCTAATAAAACTTCAGCGAAGCACATGGTTTTCGAGCTTAAACTGCTGAATGCCCTGCCACCCTTTTTAGCACTCGGTGGCGTTCGTTGAAGAAGTGGTCAGAATACAATAGCTATTATTATTATGCAAATAAGTGGTAGGGTGTTCAGCAGTTAAGCTTGGAACGGAGTAGTTCAGTAAAACAATGAAATGAGACGAAAGATCGTCATCTTTTTGTTTTTTTTCCTTTCCGACGTATAGCTCCAAAAAAGTTCGCGTAGCTACGAAATTCAAACAATCACACTTTTTTGTATTTTTTCCCTTAGGTATTTTTCCTTTTGTTTTTGCATTTTAGATTGAAATCCATTGACATTGACATTGACATTGTCCTAACATCAACATTTTCTGTAATTTGTGCAAAGTAATTAAAGCAGCATGAATTCCGGTCCCAGCAGCTCCGGCAGTTTTATGTCTATTTAAAAGTTCAGCCACAACTTATTTGTTCAAGTACGTGATTTGTTTCTGGTGCTTTTGCTTTCTCCACATCTGCATACTTTCGTTCTTTTTGTTGATTTTAAGACACACTTACGATCGAGAACAATGCACTGACTTTTCATCGGCCCGAAATCTAATATTGATCTATAAATACTGCAAACATCTGTTACTTTGGATAGAAACCAGGAATCCCACGTCAGGCATTCGTTCTCAACACAATAACATAAACGTGCTAGAGGAAGGCATATTTTTTCATGCGTCTGAAGTATGTTTTTCAGCAAATTGCTCATCTATGCCTCTGTGCTTTTTAATAGCAGAAGTTTTCCTCAGAAAAGAGCAAGAGAAGGTATGTTTTTTACAGTTGAATTTTATGCTTAATTAGACAAAAAAGAAAGGGGTTTGATATGTTTGATATTCAGCATTCCCGTAAGCTAGGAACTTTGCAAAGTTTGAAAATTCTCTGCTTATATCTGAATTTAAGTTCAAGTCCCAAGTATGTTCCCACGCTAATGTTGTGACATCATTTCTGCCGTTTAACCGCAAGTAGGACATTTGCTAGATATTTTATCCGCTTTTTATCTTAGGGACCCGTTCCTGGACCCAATAGGCCATCCTCCTTCAATACAAAATCTCCCCACCGGCACAGTGATCGGAAAGTTGATGATAAGATATTGTTCTACAGAAAAGGCAGACAAAACACCAGTTTCCAGGCTATTTATCTTGATGGGAAATTCTAAGCAAAGGTTAAATAAATTTTCGCAAGCTGAATGGATTGTTTGTTACTCCATATCAGTTTCAGTAATGGTTAAATTCTTGGGAGAACTAATAGCTCAAATTGCGCGCTGATTTATTAATAGGAGTAAATTTCGTGGCTTATCAAGCTTCATAGAAAAATTTTAACCTGACCTGCGCAGAGTTTATTTCTTATTACATCATAACCGCCACCCAATTTCTAGAAACATACAAGTGCAAGTCACTGCAGACTGGAAAGTAGCAGGAAGTCCAGAGAGGCAATAATTCGACGGAAATATGATTAACTTTATGTTTAAATTAGTGTTAACTCAGCAGGCTGCAATATATTTGACTTGTGCCTTTATCTCTCCGTGTCCCTGTTAACTTGAAAATTATATTCAAAAGAACAAACTTACTATTAGGGGACACCAGTTTTCAGGAAAATGGAAAAGACGGATTCTTAAAACCATCCTCAGTTGGTGCTTGCTATCTCGAGCCTTTGTTGTTAATTGGTGATCGTGATGTGAAAAACGATACCTTTTTTTCTTCCTGTAGCAATGTTGCCAAGGACTTTGACTCGTGGTGAGTAATTTAATAAGCCACTCTTCAGCAAGATGCGCAAACACAAAGCAAAGGTCAATGCTAGCATTGTGCCAAATTTATAAGCTCTTAAGTGATTTTGCTTCAGGCGTTGATTGATCCTATTCAAGTATTATAAAAAATAATGCGAAAAGAAAATAAGAAGCTAAACAGTCTTTGCGCAAGGGAAGAAGATCTGTTTCTGTTCATCAGACGTGTCCAGTGGAACGTTGATTTTACAAACCGTTCTGTGTAGCGATGTCATCGGTACGTAGGACCAAATTCTAGACCCCACTCAGAGTGAATGAATGAAAAAGACTCTCGTTGCAGCGAAACCCCAATACAATCAAGCGAATTCCCAATATACCTTGGTACTTGGATTTTTCGATCTTCCACTATATTAGCCAATATTTTAACGTAAACGGTACTTCGCTTAAATGTCGCCATTTTAACCAATCTTTATTGAAATCCGAGTATTCGTTTCTTTCAACCAGTGATAATACATGTCCCCATGCATCACGTATGTACCAGTACCATATCGAATCTTTTTTCAATTTTTTTTTGGAGAATCAAATCACAAAAAGATATTTCAAGATTCTTCAAACGTTTAGATAATTTGCTAATGCAACCGAGACTTGTTTCATGCAAACGGTAACAAAGTTGAAACTGAGAAAAGCAAGCTTTTGTGACATTACAGGCCCTGCGGATAGTGAAAAAAAAACAAACAAACAAACAAGCGAAATGTAATAAAAGGAGGGAAAAAGCTACACTCACGACTTTCAGCCGAAGAAATAAACGCATTAGTCGACTCTCCACCCAAGGGATTCTTGTAAAAAATAAACAAAGCCACAAATTTTATCCATATTAATGATTTTTATGAGAGTCACATATTGGAAGAAATGTGAATGAAAGGCGGACAAAGAGCATCCCCATAAATAAGGGGCCCTCATAATTAGCAAACGTCGCTTTCTATATGCTATGGATGGTTGCACGAAATGTTTACCATTTTTAGATTGCTCCCGAAAAGAAGATGTTTAGATTACCATAAAAGAAAAGACAGGGATATTTTAAGGTAGACTATGGAGTGTCTTTTTATGGATCAAAGTATACATTTTCCCACAGGTCCTTTAGAGCTGGATAAACGGTATTCGAGTTCCAAGGAAGTCAGGACTTACAGTGGACTACCTGTTGAGCTTCGGTGTGCTTTTAAATATGGTATCCCTCCAGTGCGGGCTGGGATTTTTCACGGAGGTTTGAAGGTTGCAAGCCAAGAAAACGACATAAACACAGTTAAAATTAATATTTCAGTCGGGCGAAGGAACAGTGACTTTGGCTTGTATACATGCATGGCTGAAGACTCAAACCATCACAAAATTACCCACAATATAACGCTGAAGAAAATTGGTGAGAGTTCCTGAAAGTGTTTGTAAACTTGTAAAAGTAACATCCCCCTTTCAGCATTTGCTTTTTTTTGACTTGACACCGTGTAACCAAGAGTCCATCTACTCTCGGTTCAGGAAATGCAGGAGTTAAAAACGAGGTGGATTGGGCAGAAAGCCCTTCTTTCACAGTCTCGTCTGGTACTTCCGCTCGCTCGCATTTTTTCCCGACGATTCAACTTCATACTTCATTATACTATTCTACTCATCTTAATGTATGTCTCTCATGTAATGATGCCTTTGTAAGCCTCTGATAATGCTGGGAAAGATCTTTTAACCTTAACAATTTGCCGAATACTGCTGGTAATAAGAGGAAACTTTTTGAGCCTAGGACTGCAACCAGAGGTGGACTGTTTTACCTTTCAACTTAATTACCACCACCACACTTTTACTGCTAAGTAACTTTTCACTGCTGGAGAAGCTCAGTTTATCAGTCTGGGAGACTCTGCTCTCGTAAAATGTTCACTTCCGGTTTCCATACCTGGCTCAGAAACGCCTCGTGCTTTTAGGTCCCTAACAATAACTCTCAGAATGAGCCCGCGCTAGATTTGAAACGACAGCGGTCGCTTCACATAATTTTTCAACATTATTAAAGTGGATTGATGTCGGTTAAGAAAATTGATGTACCAAACAAATCGGAAACTATTTTGCGGTTAGAATACGACAAAATCGAACCAACCGAAATTGGTTGAATGACTAGCGCGACATATGAGACAGGTGAAGTGTCAATGAGGCTCATTGCGTTTTAGCTACGGCGCACTGACGACGGCCAACAAGCCCGAAACAGCTGTCTGTGTCTGCTTTCTAGTTTGAGCGCTGATCATGCGTAATTTCATTTTCACTGAAGAGAATGCCTTCGTGAACGTTGTTTGATCTGTCCTAACGTTAACACTGATGCCGGTTCATGCTTATAACTGTTTGTGTTGATCCAACCTTAATGCATAGATCGTTAACGGCATTGAAGTTTTTATAAATTAATTTATAAATTAAGTGATGTCCATTATTACTCCAATGCATAACTCTGATGCTTTGTTTTATTATTTTCTACAGATCCATCGAAAATATCCACTGATGGAAAAAGGGTCACATGTTCACGTGATGGAATGCAGTTGAACCTTGACCGCTTGATGTATCCATGGTTACAGCCTTCGTACTTTAACATGCATCTCCTTGACAACCACTGTCAGCCTTATATCATAAATATGACGCACATCATTGTGAAAACTTCTTTCAGGGAATGTAAAACCATGGAGAAGAACTCCCCTCGTCGTATCACCTATCGCAATATTTTGATGGCGTTTGTTAGAGCTCCTTCTTGGAAAGTGATAACACGAGTTCCGGATATATTCTTTCCCTTTCAGTGTCATTTTGAACGGGAGGAGGTGGCGTCTGTTTCGACTGAACTTAATGAAGTATTGGTGAGCTATCCTTCAGGTAGGAGGGTGGATTTCAGATAAATAGCCTTTCATAGCAAGCCTTTCCGTGCGGGAAACATGAAAGACATTTTACGTTTTGGCCGTGCAACCCATTTTTCGCGTAGCCAAAACATAAAAAAATCTTCCATGTTCCCCGCACGAAAACGCTTGCTACACCGACTACAGGTGAATGTTAAGAATGACTCATCGACTTTGTGATAGTTTGATTTGTTTGATGATATGATTGGCTCATTTTACGCCTTCGTCTACTGTGATTGGTCGAAAAAAAGTTTTGTATTTGGTTGTACGACACGATTCGCTACGCTTTATCAAATGTGCACCACCTAATATGAACACACCCTTAGGACTTTCAGAAAATGATTGAACTTTAAATTTAAACGTTAACGCTCCGATGTGGTGTTCCACATTTTTCAATTTTACCCTAGTAAAAGGTCAGTCAAGATTTTATGGAGTATTTTTTCTGTAGTTGATGTCTGGCGTTCGTTTTCTTTCAGAGCCACTCGCAGCTGACAAATCGAAGAGTACACCAAGATTTGTGAGATCGTTTAAAGGATTTCAAGTGAGATTAGTTTGCTCATTCAAGGGAGGGATTTCTCCTGTAACCATATCAGTTTTCAAGGGAGGAAGGCGAATTATTCAGGGGGTACTGGTAAAAGGAAAGGCTTTGTATGTCACAGTAAAGACCAATCGAATAGCAGCATTTGGGTCATATGACTGCATAGCAAAAGACTTCAAAGGAGCGAGAGTCAAACAAAGAATAACACTCCAAAAAGCAGGTAAGTTGTCGCTTGTTAAGAAAATGAATGATAAGTTGAATGATAAAGGAGCCCAAGGGTACGATGCAAAACTTTGGTTTTATCAACGGAGTTGATAATGTAAATTGGCCACCGTACAGAGATTCTAAAAGCTTTAGAATCTCTGTACGGTGGCCAATTTACATTATCAACTCCGTTGATAAAACCAAAGTTTTGTATACTACTTCCCCACCGACGCAGCAACACAGTTTCTTTAGAAACTACCCCTTCATTCAAGGGTACGATGGCTTACCTGATCACGTTATTGAAAGTATTTAAAAGGAAAAAAAAGAAACAAATTAACTCTATGACACTTCCACCCGTAAATGAACCAACAAGAAAGACAGCATAAAAAACCCTTTTCCATCAATTTGAGCTCTTTATGGATCTATGTCAAATTAAAACTAAATTCAAGATACATGCCCGAAAAAGTTTCCATTTTTCGTCTATGCCTGCAGTTGCTCCCAACTAAACTTCTTAATAATGTCAATTCACTGTAAGAAAACGGATATCTGACCCCAGTGATCGGTTTGCACAAAATTTTTCGAACGCTTAGTCTGAAAACAAGTTTAAAAAGAGACTGACGCTTGTAACTTGTCTTGGGTTTACGATGGGATGTTTTATAATACTTAGGGTTAGGGTTAGGGTTAGTAGCTATGTTCTATCACTCAAACAAAAAAAGTGTTTTCATCAGAATAGAGCTCAATTCCTGGAGGACTCGGGCACCCGTGGCAATGGCCACTGTTTCAGCGAGTCTCCTATATGCTATATAGAATTTACGTTTCTTTGAATCTTTTGCATGTAATTGCTTTCTCTAAGAAGGAAGTTCAAATAATGGTCTTGTTCTTTTTTGTTCAATTTAGGTCCACGTGACATGAAATCAGATGGAGTAGCAGTGACGTGTCACAGTGATGGAATGGATGTGACTTTGAGTAGATTCGCGTACCCATGGCTCGACCCAAGCCTCCTTCACCTAAGCCTAATTCAATCAAATTGCATTGCGTATAATGTCACAGACTCGTACGTTAAGATTCAAGTTCCGCTTGTCGGATGTGGCACGAAAATACGGCTCAAGAATAAGTTTGTATTGGAATCTCGCAACGTGATTATCGTCATCGCAAGACGCCCAAGTGGGATCAAAGTCATATATTTGCCTCAAATTCACTTTCGGGTTTTCTGTGCTTTTGAAATTGATCGGTCTCACAAGAACACAACGTTGAAGGCAATCGGTGAGTAACAGGTGACAATAAGGTTGTATTGCCAAGAAAAAGTACGCCACTTTTTCGATAAACTAAAAATCAACTAGAGCAAAACGCAGAAGTGTCGATCAGCGATGGAATGCGCCCATCAATTTACAGTGTTATCTATTTTACAACGGCTACTGCTAGATCTTTTTGCGGGATCCATGATTTTGCACTTAGCAAGAGCATCCCCCGGTCGCGGATCAATCAGAGGCGTTGTGGCTGATTGGCCTTTAATTTAGTTGGAGGGACCTGTATTCTAAAATTAGATAATACCGTAAAATGATGGGCAAAGACAAACAATAGAAATCGACTCTTCTGGGTCACGGACTTCTAACTGCGCATGCGGATCAAATTATATTAAATGCTGGTTTATGATGAGTGTCATAACATGGGAAAACTCCTCGGTGCAGAGTAGAGAACCAATAATTGCCATCCACATGCAACGGGATGCGCGGGGATCGCTAGTAAGTTTGCGATTGCTTTGATGTGATTGGGTTAAAATTGTCGTATGTTACATCTTCATCCAATCAAACACGTTTTCCCGTGCATAGCGTTGTCTACACTTAAGCACTTTTGGCCAGACAC